>NW_027315746.1:4810454-4820454 GCF_026437365.1 Eucyclogobius newberryi | reverse complement strand
TTTTTCACCCAGTGAACATTGAGGAAAAGTCACAAAAATTTGCACACCTCTAAAAATCATGCCTCTCTACATTCTGGCTATTTCCCTTTTCTAAAATAAAAAAAATTGGCGCGTCAGCGCCCCCAAATGTACCAAAAATGCATTGAGAGATGGGAAATGACCCAAAAAAAATCTGGCCGTAGAATCATGAAATTTGGCGCAGAGGTAGATGGTGACAAGAGAAGTAAAAAATATTATTACGGCAACGCCGTCCGCCCAACCAAATGTCGGCCATATTGCTTCAAAAATGGCTAAACATGACTTTGGAGTTTTTCCAAACGTCGTACTTTTACGAACTCCTCCCAGGGCGTTGGCCCTAAAAAGCTGAAATTTGGTGAAAATGCTACTGAGGAGTGGGACATCAAAAGTTATCCAAATTACATTGATTCCTGTCACGGTCTCTGTGCGGCGAAGCCGCAAACTTTAGCTAGAATTTCAGAAATCTCCCAAATTTAACATTTCTGCCGTTTGCGCAGATAGTCCGTGACTCTTTGAATAAAAATCTGGATAACTTTTGATGGTCCACCCCTGAAGATGAGTCTCACCAAATTTCAGGTTAATAGGGCTGACGCCCTAAGAGGAGTTTGTGAAAGTCTAAAGTGTAAACATGTTCTGGCGATTTCCCCATTGGAATAATATGGGAGGTTTCGGTCATCACTACGGCAAAGCCATAACAATTATGACATGGGTCTCATTGACTTTTTTGATGGGGATGACAAAATTGAGTTTTGTGTCAAATTTCGTAAAATTTCGCAAAACTAAACATTTAACCTCCATATAAAATCTGTAGGGGGCGCTGTGGCGCCTAATAAATTGATTTCACTTCAAGTAGTTTTAGGGCAAAGAGTTTAACAACTGATTCTAATTTGACGCAATTCGGACTTTATCTGTGCAAACGGCAGAAATGTTAAATTTGGGAGATTTCTGAAATTCTAGCTACAGTTTGCGGCTTCGCCGCTCAGAGACCGTGACAGGAATCAATGTAATTTGGATAACTTTTGATGTCCCACTCCTCATTAGCATTTTCACCAAATTTCAGCTTTTTAGGGCCAACGCCCTGGGAGGAGTTCGTAAAAGTACGACGTTTGGAAAAACTCCGAAGTCATGTTTAGCCATTTTTGAAGCAATATGGCCGACATTTGGTTGGGCGGACGGCGTTGCTTGCCGTAATAATATTTTTTACTTCTCTTGTCACCATCTACCTCTGCGCCAAATTTCATGATTCTACGATCAAATTTTTTTTGGGTCATTTCCCATCTCTCAATGCATTTTTGGTACATTTGGGGGCGCTGACGCGCCAATTTTTTTTTATTTTAGAAAAGGGAAATAGCCAGAATGTAGAGAGGCACTATTTTTAGAGGTGTGCAAATTTTTGTGACTTTTCGTCAATGTTCACTGGGTGAAAAATAGGGGGGTTGGTCCCGAGAAGAAAGAAAGAAGAAAGAAAGAATAATATTCCGATGCGAAAACAATGTTTCCCATTTTTCAAATATCATAAACTATACATTTTCGGAAAGCGCTCGCGCTTTCCTACCTCATGGTGTGGGTCCCTGGTCACTGACGGGTACTTTCGTTAATTTTGAGTGGGCTCCGCCCACTTTGTGTTTTTGGCCCTCTATACAGTAACAATGTTAATTTTGCATTACATGCTTATATGCACGGAACATGCAAGAGATGGGGAACGTATTCGTGAGCTACTTAGCGCAAATGAGTGCTTTATAAGGGGATGATCCCAATGTAAAGTGCTTGTTTAGTGCGCACTTTTGCACGGGCTTCGCCCGTTTACAACGGTAATGTTCCATTTTCCTACTACTAATTAGTATGCACGGGGCGTGCGTGAGTGAACAAGTGCGTTAGTGAGTGTTTGGAAGTGGGCGAGCGCTTCGCGCTCGATTTCGTGCGCACTACGTGCGCACTTTCGCAGCCGTGCTTTGCACGGCCTTACAAGATTAATAGGCCTCTCGCCAGCTTGTGGCGCTCGGGCCTAATAATAATAATAATAATAATAATAATAATAATAAAGGCCTGGACACGATTCATCTAAGCGTGGATCATCTCAGTGAGTTCTTATCTGGTTAAATAAAGGTTAAAAAACAAATAAATAGTGTTACAATTATTGTGAGAAAACTATAAGTCGGCCGGGGTGCGACTTATACTTATAATTATACTTATACTTACACTCCGGAGCGACTTGCAACCGCATTTCATACTCCAGTGCGACAGCATTTTTTGGCTGGTGCGACTTATACTTCAGAAAATACGGTAATTTTCTGTTCATAATGACAGTAAATGTGACAAAAACAGAGAAAAAGTCTGTATTTTGAAACTATAGATTGCCTTAAAAATACTTAATTTTGCTTTTAAAATGACCACGATTGTCACTTCTCATATTGTGACCTGAATAACCACGATCTTCACGCGCCTCAGCGACACGGTGCGGTTCCTCCCACTTCCACCGGGGGCAGTGTGACGTTACCGTTCTCGTCGGCTCCTCCGGTCTCGGCCGCTCCTCGCTCCTCCTCAGGGGCTTCTGGGTAAATGATGGCCGTGTCTGCCTGCTCCAGAATCTTCTCCACCAAAGCGTCTTTCTCTCCTTCTGCCTCCTCCGCCTCTTCCTCTTCTCCATCGTCTTCATCTGCCTCGTCCGCCTCAGAGCCACACCCCTCTTTCACTGAAGCACACAGACATGACTTTATTATGACTTTAATATGTGACTTTAATATGAAGTTATTATGTGACTTTAATATGACTTTATTATGACTTTAATATGTGACTTTATTATGACTTTAATATGTGACTTTAATATGAAGTTATTATGTGACTTTAATATGACTTTATTATGACTTTAATATGTGACTTTAATATGAAGTTATTATGTGACTTTAATATGTCTTTATTATGTGACTTTAATATGTGACTTTATTATGAAGTTATTATGTGACTTTAATATGACTTTAATATGTGACTTTATTATGAAGTTATTATGTGACTTTAATATGTCTTTAATATGTGACTTTAATATGACTTTAATATGACTTTAATATGTGACTTTATTATGAAGTTATTATGTGACTTTATTATGACTTTAATATGTCTTTAATATGTGACTTTAATATGACTTTATTATGACTTTAATATGACGTTATTATTAAATTAATATGACTTTATTTTGACTGATTCAAAACAGGGTAAATATGTGCAGCATTAGCATGTTTTTTGTCCGTTTGCTCTAAACATAAAGCAGCTCCGCCAAACGCTGAACTTTACAAACTTTACAAACTTTACAAACTTTACAAACTTCTACAAACAGCATTTTGACAGAAAGTACAGAGGGATTTGTTTGTATCTAATTCTGGGCCTGATTTATTAAAGTTTTTAATAAATCTAAAAAAAATAGGCAAAATGTTTAGGCCAAAAATGTGTTTGTATCTAAAATGTCACCAAAATGAACCAAGAAATGTCAAACTCTTTCTGTTTATTTTTCAGATTTAAATGTCAAAAGGTCATTTTTCCACATAAAATATATTTTTGATTTTCTGATCATTAGTGATAGAACATTTCTGACCTATTTAGGATTTTTATACATATATGTATAATAAATAAAAAAAAATATTCAAATATTCAAATAAACTAAGTGTGAAATGGGGAAAATACATTTACAAACTACATTGGGTTAAACATTTAATAATTTAAGCAGCGCGACTATAGAACAAAATAAACCTTATAGTCCTCGAGAGAAATGTGTCTGTGCAACATTTGCCACAACAAACAACAACAACAACAAACGACAGCAAATAAACAAACACACTGAATATTAAAAGCAAAGGACCATTGGATATGAGTGGTTCTGTGTGGTACCAGACAGTTCCTCTAGAGGGCAGCACAGACGTGTGAAAGTGGTGGACAAGCTCTGAAAACCTTTATTTTTCATTTGTCCGTTTGATAACAACAAAAGCAAAGAGAGTTGGACAGATTTATGAACACTGCATTGAGTCAACGGAAACAGCACGAACTTGAGCACTTTAGAACCATCAGAATCAGAACTAGAACCAGAAACACAATAACAACAACAAGTCACAATTTACACAATAACAAGTCCAAGTTTACACCACCACAAGTGGGTGTGGTCCCTCAAGAGTCTTGGATGAGTCGAAACGTTTTGTTGTTTTGAGTCCAGATGAAACATCTGAACCTTTTTCTACAATCACCACAACAACAAGTCCAACACTACAGAAAATACAACTTTACACCACAACAAGTCCAACTTTACACCACAACAAGTCCAACTTTACACCACAACAAGTCCAACTTTACACCACAACAAGTCCAACTTTACACCACAACAACAGCAACAAGTCAAACTTGACACTATGAGTCTGTTGTGTGTTTCCCATGAGTTCATCCTGGACTTCTTTAAACCGACGTCCCACAAGTTCCTCTGATCCTCGTCTGGATTCACAAAGATCCTTCTCAGGTTTCGCACCACACTGTGTTCTGCCGTCACTTTTACATTCTTTGAGTATTATTCAATCACAACAACAACAACAACAACAACAACAACAATAACAACAACACCAGCGTGGACGAGCCGGCCCCAGCGAGACGAAACAGAAACAGACCCAGTGAGTGATTAAGAGAAAAAACATCCTGCACTTTGCCAAAGACTGAAGAGGATTTATGAGTTTAGTTCTCCACAGAATGGAAACTCCACGAGGAAACTCCAGAAATATGTATAAGTATATAATATATATATATAGATATATGTATCTAAGTATTAAAGTATTCAGAGGAGACGTGTCATGCAACAGAGACGTTTAAGAGTTTTGTTTCCTTCTCATTCACCTTCTTCCACTGCTGCTCTTATCAAACCAACCGAGAGGGTTTATGGACCAATCAGGGAGGACTTCAGGAGCAGTGGGACCAGACCCAGACCCAGACCCAGGCCCAGACCCAGACCCAGGCCCAGGCCCAGACCCAGGCCCAGGCCCAGGCCCAGGCCCAGACCCAGACCCAGGCCCAGACCCAGGCCCAGACCCAGGCCCAGGCCCAGGCCCAGACCCAGACCCAGACCCAGGCCCAGACCCAGGCCCAGACCCGGGCCTGGGCCCAGACCCAGGCCCAGACCCAGACCCAGGCCCAGGCCCAGACCCAGACCCAGACCCAGACCCAGGCCCAGGCCCAGACCCAGACCCAGGCCCAGGCCCAGGCCCAGACCCAGACCCAGACCCAGACCCAGACCCGGTCCCAGATCCGGTCCCAGACCCAGACCCAGACCCAGACCCGGTCCCAGATCCGGTCCCAGATCCAGACCCAGACCCTTCATTATCTCAGTTTAACACGATCTTCATCATCATCAGTCTAAAACTGCAGAGGAAACAGGAGGGCGGGAGGGCATCTGACACACGGTGAGGCATCATGGGTAATGTGAGGTGAGGCATCATGGGTAATGTGAGGTGAGGCATCATGGGTAATGTGAGGTGAGGCATCATGGGTAATGTGAGAGACAGATGTTGCAGTGGTTCAGGCCATAAAAGGCTCCAGTCTCCTGTTTCACCCTTTAACCACCGAAGACCAGGACCAGGACCAGGACCAGGACCGGGACCAGGACCGGGACCAAGACCAGGACTAAACAAAAACCGACCAGGACCAAGACTAAACCAAGACCAATACCAGGACTAAACCAAGACCAGGACTAAACCAAGACCAGGACCAGGACCAGGTCTAAACCAGGACCAGACCAGGTCTGGTATGAGCACACACAGAAACACAAACAGGTCCAGAGCTTCTTCAGTTTCAGGTTCAAAATCAATAAAAACACATGAAACTCTCGGCTCAGATTTCAGTCTTTTACAAATGTTCCTGTTCCTGTTTTAAGAACACGCACGTGGCATTTTCAAACCCCAAATCCAATCACAAAAACAAGACTTTTAAAATCTTCACCCTCAGACGGGTTAAACGAGTACGGATACTTGCATCTGATTGGTCGAAGCGTCACAACAACAGGAAGAAGCCGAGAAATCAAACAGTTCAATCCAGTTCAACACTTCTGCCTCGTCCTCAAATACACGTTCAAAAACACAAAATACAGTGTAACTCTGGGCAACAGTCCGTCTGTGGGCGTCGCCATGTGGGTCCGGCCCCAAACCACAACACTGCGCTGTGATTGGTCAGGCACGCAGCGGTCAAAATGCCACATGTTTTAGCGTAAACAAGTTCCCTTTCTTTAATCGTAGCACGACCACAAAATAAGTCGATACCAAAATGATACCGACAACGACTCGCGGCGATATATCGACACAGCAGCCCACGATATCGATACTGTATCACCAGCATCACGATACAGGGATATTTCGATAGCTTTAGAACAATTTTGAGTGTTAACGGTCTAAAACCTTTGATCACCGCGGCATCAAAAACGGCATCGAGAACCAAGTATCGTCCTTGGTATCGAGAACGGCATCGGGAACAGCATCGAGAACAGCATCGAGAACCAAGTATTGTCCTTGGTATCGAGAACGCCTTCGAGAACGCCATCGAGAACCAAGTATCGTCCTTGGTATCGAGAACGCCATCGAGAACCAAGTATCGTCCTTGGTATCGAGAACGCCATCGAGAACCAAGTATCGTCCTTGGTATCGAGAACGGCATCGGGAACAGCATCGAGAACCAAGTATTGTCCTTGGTATCGAGAACGCCATCGAGAACCAAGTATCGTCCTTGGTATCGAGAACGCCATCGAGAACCAAGTATCGTCCTTGGTATCGAGAACGGCATCGGGAACAGCATCGAGAACCAAGTATTGTCCTTGGTATCGAGAACGCCATCGAGAACGCCATCGAGAACCAAGTATCGTCCTTGGTATCGAGAACGCCATCGAGAACCAAGTATCGTCCTTGGTATCGAGAACGCCATCGAGAACCAAGTATCGTCCTTGGTATCGAGAACGCCATTGAGAACCAAGTATCGTCCTTGGTATCGAGAACGCCATCGAGAACGCCATCGAGAACCAAGTATTGTCCTTGGTAACGAGAACGCGATCGAGAACCAAGTATCGCCCTTGGTATCGAATTGAGTTGGAAGCTCGTGGATTTCGACGGTATTTTTCTGACTTTTCTTTGATTCGTTGGGCGACAGAACGACACCATCGGCGGACGGGACTCACCGCCGTTGCAGTCGCCGTTGGGCGCCGGCGGCGGTTTGGCGGCGGGCTTCTTGCGGCTCTTCCGTCGCGCCGCCGCCTCCTGACCCTCCTCCTCCACGATGTGCAGCTTGTCCTCATCGTCCGAGTCCGAGCTGACCTCCAAGCCGTTGTTGAAGTTTGTCACTGGAAAAACACACGAGAAAGAGAGAATTTAACCACTTTTTACTCCCTCGTTTGGATCGTCACAATTCGGAGAAAATATCGAATCGTGAATATCGAACGCCTTTTTGAACCGGACAAACTCTGTGTTTCATGTTCAGATCTGAGCTGCAGCAGAAGCAGTTTTGAAGTACAATAAGTCTGGACTTTGTTGTTTTTGGAGGATATTGTGGTTCTTCATATAATCTTTCCTCTCTTTTTCCTCCTTTCTCCTCTCTCGTTCCTCTTCTTTCGTCTCTCCTCTCTTTCCTCTCTCTCCACTCGTCTTTCCCCTCTCTCCTCTCTTCTCTCTCTCCACTCATCTTTCTTCTCTCATTCTCCACTCGTCTTTCCTCTCCTCACTTCTCTTTCCTCCTCTCTCTTCTCTCTCTCCACTCGTCTTTCCTCTTCTCTCCTCTCTCTCTCTTCTCTCCTCTATCTCTTCTCCTCTCTCCACTCGTCTTTCTTCTTCTCTTCTCTCCTCTCCCTCTCTTCTCTCTCTCTTCTCCACACCAGCTCGTTCTGATGGAGCAGATTCTTCACTTTTTGCAGGTTTTTCTTTCAAGTGAAGAAACAGTTACAGTTATTTCACCCACGATCAGTAGATTCCAGTAGGTAGAAGATAGCAGTAGTAGTAGTAGTAGTAGTAGTAGTAGTAGTAGTAGTAGTAGTAGTATTTGTAGTAGTAGTAGTAGCAGTAGCAGTAGTAGTATTTGTAGTAGTAGTATTTGTAGTAGTAGTAGTAGTAGTAGTAGCAGTAGCAGTAGCAGTAGCAGTAGCAGTAGCAGCAGCAGCAGTAGCAGTAGTAGTAGCAGTAGCAGTAGCAGCAGTAGCAGTAGCAGTAGCAGCAGTAGTAGTAGTAGTAGCAGTAGCAGTAAGTAGCAGTAGCAGTAGCAGTAGCAGCAGTAGTAGTAGTAGTAGCAGTAGCAGTAAGTAGCAGTAGCAGCAGTAGCAGTAGCAGTAGCAGTAGCAGTAGTAGCAGTAGTAGTAGTAGCAGTAGCAGTAGCAGTAGTAGCAGTAGTAGTAGTAGCAGTAGCAGTAGCAGTAGCAGCAGTAGCAGCAGCAGCAGCAGCAGCAGTAGCAGTAGCAGTAGCAGTAGCAGTAGCAGTAGCAGCAGTAGCAGTAGCAGTAGTAGCAGTAGCAGTAGCAGTAGTAGTAGTAGTAGCAGTAGCAGTAGCAGTAGCAGTAGCAGTAGTAGCAGTAGCAGTAGCAGTAGCAGTAGCAGTAGTAGTAGTAGCAGTAGCAGTAGCAGCAGTAGCAGCAGCAGCAGCAGTAGCAGTAGTAGTAGTAGCAGTAGCAGTAGCAGTAGCAGTAGCAGTAGCAGCAGTAGCAGTAGCAGTAGTAGTAGTAGCAGTAGCAGTAGTAGTAGTAGTAGAGTCTACACTACTGCCCCCTTGTGTCTGTCAGTGGGATTGACAAACAGGTGACCTCGCTAAGTTCTATAACTACAGTTTTTGTCCTGCAGCGACGTACAAACTCACTGGACAGATTAAAATGTCCACTCCCAATACTTGGGAGGAGTCTAGACGAGTCCCGTCTTCATTTCCTGTTTTCATTCTCTCATTTGAGGCCCTCTTCACGACCAGGATCCTGGCTCAGATCTGGTCCAGGCTCAACCCAGAGGTCCCCCTCACACGGCCTGGTTTATGGTTCATATCTCATATCATTTCACACGAAAACTGACACAAAGTTCAATGTCTTCAACTCCAAAAGCACGATTTCTGAGATTGTGGAGCCAAAACCTTTGTGGATCTTTTATAAACACGGAACATCACTCAACACTGAGTTTATAACAACGTCAAACTATTAGATTTTAGCACCGATGACGTTGTTCAAAGAGAGTGAGTGAGCGACACTTGTGAGCGACGGTTGTAGCGCTGCTCGGTGAAAGTGCAGTGCATGACAAATGCTCAGGGACCAGACTCTGCAGCTGTGAGCGACTGGAGCGGCGCCAAGCCACAAAACGCACAATTACACCAGTGTCAGCGAGAGGCGCATCACGGCGCTCATGAAGGGTCAAATATTAACATAATCCTCCACTATTCTGATGAGCACCATCGTTATCAGGACTAAAAACACAGAAGAATGGAGATCTATTGCCAGATTTGCTAGTTGGAAACACACGATTTCGACAGCTTTTTGAGGTGCTTTGGGACAACAGAACCGGTTTAACACGAAATGATTCAGCAAAAGAGAACAAAGGCGAACAAAAGAGAACGAAACGGTTAAAACAGAATCCATCCTCACCAAATGCTTGATCTAGAAACAAACCGCCGTATTTCCAGCGACAATAACTTTATTTGTTGAGCCCACATGCACAGCAGTCGCTTTGACAAGACCACCCAAAATATCATATTTCAAAAGACAATAACTTTATTTATTGAGCCCACATGTTTAGCAAAATGAAGCTAGCAGAATGGAGCTAGCAAAACGAAGCTAGCAAAGGGCGTTAGCATCAGCTACTTCCTGTTTATCGACGCACAGCTCTGGCTTTGTCAAGACCACCCAAAATATGACATTTCCAGCGACGATAACTTTATTTGTTGAGCCCACATGCTCAGCAAAACGAAGCTAGCAGAATGAAGCTAGCAAAACAAAGCTAGCAAAACAAAGCTAGCAAAA
>NW_027315746.1:4705454-4805454 GCF_026437365.1 Eucyclogobius newberryi | reverse complement strand
CTCACTCCGGCCCGTTTCACTTTCTCATCTCCTCTTCTCCCCCTCGCTCTCTCTTTTCCTCCTCTCTGCCTCTCTCTCTTTCCCTCCTCTCTGCCTCTCTCTCTTTCCCTCCTCTCTGTCTCTCTCTCTTTTCCTCCTCTCTCTCTCTCTCTTTTTTCCTCCTCTCTCTCTCTCTCTCTTTTCCTCCTCTCTCTCTCTCTCTCTCTCTCTTTCCCTCCTCTCTCTCTCTCTCTTTCCCTCCTCTCTGTCTCTCTCTCTTTCCCTCCTCTCTGTCTCTCTCTCTTTCCCTCCTCTCTGTCTCTCTCTCTTTCCCTCCTCTCTGTCTTTCTCTCTTGTCCTCCTCTCTGTCTCTCTCTCTTTCCCTCCTCTCTCTCTCTCTCTCTCTCTTTCCCTCCTCTCTGTCTTTCTCTCTTGTCCTCCTCTCTGTCTCTCTCTCTTTCCCTCCTCTCTGTCTCTCTCTCTTGTCCTCCTCTCTGTCTCTCTTTCTTTCCCTCCTCTCTGTCTCTCTCTCTTGTCCTCCTCTCTGTCTCTCTCTCTTTCCCTCCTCTCTCTCTCTCTCTCTCTTTCCCTCCTCTCTGTCTCTCTCTCTTGTCCTCCTCTCTGTCTCTCTCTCTTTCCCTCCTCTCTGTCTCTCTCTCTTTCCCTCCTCTCTGTCTCTCTCTCTTGTCCTCCTCTCTGTCTCTCTCTCTTTCCCTCCTCTCTCTCTCTCTCTCTCTCTTTCCCTCCTCTCTGTCTCTCTCTCTTGTCCTCCTCTCTGTCTCTCTCTCTTTCCCTCCTCTCTGTCTCTCTCTCTTGTCCTCCTCTCTGTCTCTCTCTCTTTCCCTCCTCTCTCTCTCTCTCTCTCTCTCTCTTTCCCTCCTCTCTGTCTCTCTCTCTTGTCCTCCTCTCTGTCTCTCTCTCTTTCCCTCCTCTCTGTCTCTCTCTCTTGTCCTCCTCTCTGTCTCTCTCTCTTTTCCTCCTCTTTGCCTTTTCCACATTCACACTGGCCCGTTTCACTTTCTACTTCACCTCCTCTTCTCTCTCTCTCTAGGTAAAAGTACATTATTACGTAACTGACGCTCTGTTGTGATCATGTGACTAGGACACGATACACAAACTACTGCAGTACTGAATACTTTACACATACAAACTACTGCAGTACTGAATACTTTACACATACAAACTACTGCAGTACTGAATACTTTAGACACACAAACTACTGCAGTACTGAATACTTTAGACACACAAACTACTGCAGTACTGAATACTTTAGACACACAAACTACTGCAGTACTGAATACTTTAGACACACAAACTACTGCAGTACTGAATACTTTAGACACACAAACTACTGCAGTACTGAATACTTTAGACATACAAACTACTGCAGTACTGAATACTTTAGACATAAACCATTTTTGACTAAAAACTACATGGACCATGATCCTTTGCTGCATTTCAGTTTTCAGCACTTTTACATTGAAACTATTTGGAATACGACGGAAACGATTCACACCAAAAGCAATTTAAAAAGAAGAAGAAGAAGAAGTCTACAATTCAGTTTTGAGCGATCTGGAGATGAACGTCGCCGCGTGAAATGAAAGCGCCCATAATGCAGTGCGGTGAGGTCGCCGTGGTGAAACTTTCAAACGCACCCTCACGAAACAGAAGTAAAGATAAGACGAGAGCGCTGTTGCCAAGGGAAATACCTCGTCCTTATTTGGTGTTGGAGTTTATTCGTGGATAAATCGAGTTGGAAATGTTCGTCCCATAATGTGAAGTTTGTTGGTTGAACGTGTGAAAGTGTAAAACCAGAACGTAACATTTTAAAACTAAAACAACGGACAAACTGGGACCAACTCTGTCAGGTTTTTATCTAAATCTTAAATATGAATATTGTCCCGCCGTACGGTCCGGACAGATAACGTCTGTGTGCGCTGTAAAAAGAGCCAGTCGTATGAATCTATATTTGTGATGAAAATAAACAAAATACATTTGAAAGTTATAAATCTTGAACTCACGTGTCCGAGTCATAAGAAAATGTAAAACGATCCTTGACTCACTGTTATAAAGTAACTAAACAGTTTAGTGTCTGTAAATAATAACTGTCAGTTGATTTAAAGTAAAGGTTTTAGTTGAATTTCTGCCTTAAAAAGATGAGTTAACCAAGTCCAAAAATATGTTTAAGCTGATATAAGTTATGACGATTGAAGACAGTGAGTTCTTAACACAAAGTCAAACGTTAACGGTTTAAGTTAAAACGACTCAAACTTTTACATTAACCTGAGGCAGAGTCACGTTTTATTGAAGAACATCAAATGTGAAGTGAAAGTAACTCACATTGTTGAGTGTAAACTGAAGATATTTTGTGTATAAATAACTTCACACTTTAAGGTGGAAATTGCACTTACATTTGTTGAATTATGATTTATTACAGTGAGATTTAGATCCAGCGGCTTTAGAAGGCGTTACATATAAATGACATTAGTACAGGTTTAGACAGTTTAATTAAAAGTAACTTGAGACAGTTGTGATGATGTTCTTTAGCCTAAACGGGGTAACCGCACTGTAACTAACTCATCTGTAACTGTAACTAACTCATCTGTAACTGTAACTAACTCATATGTAACTGTAACTCACATGTAACTGTAACTGTAACTCATATGTAACTGTAACCACACTGTAACTTTAACTCATGTGTAACTGTAACTCATATGTAACTGTAACTCATATGTAACTGTAACTCATATGTAACTGTAACTCACATGTAACTGTAACTGTAACTCATATGTAACTGTAACCACACTGTAACTGTAACCACACTGTAACTGTAACTCATATGTAACTGTAACTCATATGTAACTGTAACTCACATGTAACTGTAACTCATATGTAACTGTAACTCACATGTAACTGTAACTGTAACTCACATGTAACTGTAACTCATATGTAACTGTAACTCACATGTAACTGTAACTGTAACTCATATGTAACTGTAACTGTAACTCATATGTAACTGTAACTCATCTGTAACTGATCTGTAACTGTAACTCATATGTAACTGTAACTCATCTGTAACTGTAACTGATCTGTAACTGTAACTGTAACTCATCTGTAACTGTAACTCATCTGTAACTGTACCTGTAACTGTAATGTAACTGTAACTGTAACTCATCTGTACCTGTAACTGTAACTCATCTGTACCTGTAACTGTAACTGTAATTGTAACTGTAACTGTACTTCTAACTGTAACTCATCTGTAACTGTAATTGTAACTGTAACTCATCTGTACCTGTAACTGTAACTCATCTGTAAATACGATGATAAACATTGATAACAGTAACCGCCGTGTGGAGGCCAAACCGGCCGAGTCAGAGACATGTCAGCAGTTACAAACGACTCGCGCTCTGTCAGACAGAAGGCGCTGGAGCGGCCATCTTGAACCGCCTCAATCAGAGCTAAACCAGGTCAGAGGTCAAAGGTCAGCGCTCACCGATCAGCAGCGGAGCGCGACGACGACGTCTGTTTGAAACCGTGTGACGTCATAATGTTTTTACTGTCCGGGTTTAGGCTTTTTGTCTCATTATGAGCTTTTCTCACCGGTTTATTTTAGATCGAATCAGGAAAATCTTCTAGTGTAAGAAAAGTCGACTCGAGCTCAAACGTGTGAAGAAAACATGAACGTTACAGCGATGAAGTCCAACTTTTACTGATGGGATTTATCTTATCTTATTTTTATAACTTGGTTCACAATTTGAGCCCTTTTTAATCCTGATGTGGACTTGGTTTGGTTCTGTCCGAGTCCTTGTTTAGTCCAGGTCTAGTTTTGTTAGTTTCAGGTGTTTAGTCCTGTTTTTTGAGTCAGAACGCATCATTAAGGTTTTGTTTTTGCAAAATGTAAAAGGGCTTTCTAAAAAATAATCTACACAAATCTAAAAAATACTCAAATTAAATGTAAAAAATGTAAACTAAAGATGTCAAAAGTTCAGATATATATTCTGATTTAGAGCTGCAATTAACAATTATTTCACATCAACTTCAACAATTATTTCACTTTAACAAGTATTTCTATTGCACATTTAGGCTTTTTAAACACATTTCTAACCCAAATATTTTTAAAATATGGCAAATGAAAGCTTCTAAATAGAGAATATTGACGTACAAAGTGTGTTATTGAAAGAAATCAGAAATATTTTAATATTTTTGTTACATTTGGGTTGAATAATGCCACTGTCGTTGTAATAATACGTCTTTTGGCCTGTGTTTTAAAGATTATTAAGTCCAAATAACGGTTCAAATAGTCAGTTATTTCACTAGTCGACGGGTCACTTCAGTTCCCACAGTTGTTTTTTTCCTGCAGATGCTCTTTTCTGCAGCGTCGGAGCCAAAGAGACGAAAGAAGAGACAGGAAGCAGAGCACATGGCCTGGAGTCATGTGACCTGCTGCTGCTGCTGTCGCCCACGGCAACAAGATCCTTAAAGTCATAAAACCCAAAACAAAGAACGCAAACAAACGCACAACAACAATGAAGCTTTGTGTCTAGTTTAGCTTTTTAACATTTGAACCGTTTCACGACATTCAACGTTTAACAAAACCTGCACCGAAAAGCACATTATATAAGAAAATGCTTATATTTGGGAACGCACTATGTACTTTTTTAACTTAAAGCAGAACTAAGCAACATTTTGACCACATTAAACGTCTTTGTAAGTCTCTGTGATGGTTAAATATGTGTTTTTTGGGACGTTTGAAGTGTCCGTCGTCGCCCCCTGCTGGCTCTGAGCGGAAACACCACCCGAGGACGCCAGAAACTTGTTTTTTGGACGATATGAAATGTTTTTGTATGTGGTTCTATTGTCTTATTTTGTTAAAAAAAAAAAGAAAGAAAGGAAAAAAAATGAGGAAAAAATAAATAAATTCTGTCTGTTCTCTGACAGTGTATTTTCACAAAGGAGCTGCAGGGGGAGCTCTAACGCTAAAGTGACTTAGTTCTGCTTTAAATCCCTTCACACTCCGCATAAGAAATAACGCTGGTCTTTTCAGGTTTGAAACTTTTCACATTTATAAAAAACATCAAATTGCTCAGATCTACAACTGTATTAAAAGTGTGGCCGCGCCTTGGGTTTTAAAACATTGATATCGGCAAATATCGACCACAACAGTGTCGATATCCAGATGCTAAAATATACTAAAGCTAGTATTGGGATCATGTACTTCACTGAACAAGTATCGACGTTGAAAATAAGACGCAAACAGGACATAACGAGACTTTTCCCGAACAGTTTTAGAATCGCCTCGACGCACATGAGAACGAGCATAAACCGCACGATAACATGTTTTCTGAGCATTTTCGATATCGCTTTGGCATCGCGTATCAAGCCGTTTCCGTAATAATCGAGCTGTAACGTTTTGAATCGACAGCGAGACGAATATCGAATATCGGGATTGAAACACGGCCAAACGTCGAATCCTCTTTGCGGCAAGTTTCGGCGACAGAAACGTCCCAAACCGCGAGCGTCTTCGCCCTTTCCTCGTGAACGCTCCTCCAAGCGTTGAACTCGGGCTCAAACCGGGGCGTTCCCGTCTTTAACCCAAATCCGTCCGCGCTCGTTTCCGCTCGAAGACGACGCTGCGGGGGAATGTAGGTCGACTCCGGCGCCAAACAAAAGCGCCGCTGAGACGGAGGAACAAACGCTTTGAAGTGTCATTCCCATTTGCACGCGATTAGAAGAACATCCACCTGGTGTGATGGAATATTTAAAGCATCCGCGGGTTTTCCAACAGCAGTTCACCTGTTTACGTCATCTTTTACCGCTTTGAGTGAGCGTGGAATAAAAGAAACGCCAGGGTCCTTCCGCACAGTAGAAGTTTGTAGGTTTAAAGCAAATGAAAACAAGACTCTGGGACATTTAACGCTCAGAACAAGACAATAAATTACATAAACGTCAATTATTTTCATTTCATTTTGATTCAACCGCAATTAGAACTGCAAAAAGTATCTAAATACACAATGTTAAGCCTGATTTTATTCATGATTTTCCCTTTTTTGGCCTTAGTTGCACCGGATTGAACGAGCAAACGTGACATGAGGTGATTCCACAGCTGTTACCATAGCAACCAGACTGTAAACAAGAGCCAAACTCCACATAAACAACACAACAGTTCTGATCCTGACACACAATAACACCATAAAACACCTTTATTTAGTCCAACCATGGTTTAAACTGTCAGAAAAGTGTGTGAGTGTAAAATGTCTCTGCGTCGCACACTGATGACATCACAGAGGGAGTCAGCTCTACTTATTGTCATTTTAAACTCTTATTTTTCAAAAGTATTTCACAAACTTAAACTAAACAGAAGTAAAACTGTGATAAATATTTAACACAGGTTTAATCTCACATTATTAGAAAACTGAGAACCTTCAAACAAACTGCTCTGCTACACTGGTCACAGAAGACTAGCCGCTAACTAGCCGCTAATTAGCTGCTAACTAGCCGTTTAGCTTCAGTAGCATTGAAGGGTGATAAACACGGCGAGTCGCACAGGAAGAGGCCCGAGGCCAGACTTCTTCAGGTTATGGGTGAGTGGGCTGAGCTAGGCTAATGAAGCGCTAAGCTAGCACAGGAGCAAGGTCAAAGGTCAGCACCGAGTAAACAAAACTAAATAAACAGCTAAAACTTCTAAAGATAACAACATGAATAAACAACAACAGAAACTCATGATTATGTCAGCCGTGAACTGGAGAAAGCATAGGATTCTAAAACCAGAACTAAACCAGAACTAAACCAGGACTAAAGCAGGACTGAACCAGGACTGAACCAGGACTAAACCAGGACTAAACCAGGACTGAACCAGGACTGAACCAGGACTAAACCAGGACTAAACCAGGACTAAACCAGGTCCAAACCAGGACTAAACCAGGACTGAACCAGGACTGAACCAGGACTGAACCAGGACTGAACCAGGACTAAACCAGGACTAAACCAGGACTAAACCAGGACTGAACCAGGACTGAACCAGGACTAAACCAGGACTAAACCAGGACTAAACCAGGTCCAAACCAGGACTAAACCAGGACTAAACCAGGTCCAAACCAGGACTAAAGCAGGACTAAACCAGGACTAAAGCAGGACTAAACCAGGACCAAACCAGGACTAAGGCAACTCTAAACCAGGACTAAACCAGGACTGAACCAGGTCTAAACCAGGACTAAACCAGGACCGAACCAGGACTAAACCAGGTCTAAACCAAATCACGACAAATGGTTTAAAATGAGCAGCTTTAAAACGGCAATTATCTTGTAAAAAACAGATAAACAATTAAATTAAATTCAAGTTCCACTGTATCGCGTACACATATAAACATGAATGTACATACTACACATACACACACATGCATACATACGCGTATACACAATCAGTAAAAGTAACAAGGTTTTTAGTATCTGTACATTACTTTAATTAATGAAGTATTTTTTACATGAGATGATTACATGGTCCACTACATTTCTAACAGTACCAAAAAGTACTTTTCTTTACCATTTTACACGGCACTAATGGCACAAGTCCATAAACAAAGTCAACAAACAAACAAACAACAACAACAACAACAACAACAACAACAACAAGGTCTTACTCCAGAATACAGTGCAATTTATTTATCTATTTATTATTCCAGACGGAGCAGGAAATAACTGAATAATCAGAATAATCATGGCCGTCGGCTATAATCGTGTTTTGATCATTGTTATTAGAGCCGCAACTGAACATAATTATTATTTTTATTGCACATTGAGACTTTTTCAACACATTTTAACTGAATAAAGGTTGAATATGACCAATGAATGCTTTGTAGATAGAGAATATTTATGAATAAAGTGTAAAATGTATGATTAATAATGCTACTGTCTTTGTTGTCCACATAACGGTTACGATGACAAAACACGGTAAATATGGTCACGATGAGTTGATTATCTTTATCTGGACCATAAAGACCCTAAAACTGATGCAAAAAGAGCTTTTAAAAAAATCTTCGATAACTCGATCTAGAAGCTTCCAGTCGCTGTATTTCAACCTTTATTTGGTTAAAAGTGTGTTTCTTTGAGCGATTGTGTCCACAAACGTGCCATTAAAGCTGCATTACGTCACTTTTCCCGTGGAGGCCCTGCCACCTGCTCGTGCTTTGTCTACCATGTCCCACAGTGCCGCTTTAAACGTCTCTGTCTCCGTGGCGACGAGCAGACGGCGGCACAGAGTGACGCTGCGCTTTTGAAACGCTTAATGCAGCGCTGCGGAACATTCCGGGCCAGCCGCTGACCTCTCCATGGCGACGAGCGAACGCACCTTTAAACAACAGTCTGAATGTTGTACAAATATGAAAATAACCTGGTGCTGAGGCGGAGCGGCCCACTCACAGCTTCATGAGGTTACGTAAGAGTTATGAAGGTAAAGCACCTCCAGGGGGCGACGTGTACTCTCTCTATACTTATATACACATATTTACACATATTTATACATATTTACAGTTTAAAATCCATAACCAGGTCCACAAGTCTGTACTTAACTCACATCTGAAGGAGAAGAGTCAATAACTGAGTAAATATAACTGAGTAAGGCCCATTTTTCCTCATCTTCTCTCTTTCTTTTTCCTCATCTTCTCTCTCTTCTTAATCAATAATACCCTTTCATCATAAATATTCTCTCTCTCGACGCCGTCAGTCGCCACATTTCACTACTTGGTTTAAAAATAGTCTCACGTCGCGATAGAGATCATAATGTAACTATAATAATGCTTTAAAATGATTGATCAGAAACATATCGAGCGATCAAAGTCCTCGGAAAGATGCGCTGAAGCTCGTAGTTGCTATGTTGACGGTGCAGTATCAGTATTAGCAGTATTAGTATCAGTATTAGCAGTAATAGCATTAGTACTAACAGTATTAGTATCAGTATTAGTATCAGTATTAGCAGTAATAGCATTAGTACTAACAGTATTAGTATCAGTATTAGCAGTATTAGTATCAGTATTAGCAGTAATAGCATCAGTACTAGCAGTATTAGTATCAGTATTAGCAGTATTTGTATCAGTAGTATCAGTATTAGCAGTATTAGTATCAGTATTAGTATCAGTATTAGTATCAGTATTAGCAGTATTAGTATCAGTATTAGTATCAGTATTAGTATCAGTATTAGCAGTATTAGTATCAGTATTAGTATCAGTATTAGCATCAGTATTAGCAGTATTAGCAGTATTATTGGCAGTATTAACAGTATTTGTATCAGGAGTATCAGTATTAGCAGTATTAGTATCAGTAGTATCACTATTAGTATCAGTATTAGTATCAGTATTAGCATCAGTATTAGCAGTATTATTGGCAGTATTAGCAGTATTTGTATCAGGAGTATCAGTATTAGCAGTATTAGTATCAGTATTGGTATCAGTATTAGCATCAGTACTAGCAGTATTTGTATCAGTGGCATCAGTATTAGTATCAGTATTATTAGCAGTATTAGTATCAGTATTATTAGCAGTATTAGCAGTATTTGCAGTATTAGTATCAGTGTTATTAGCAGTATTAGTATCAGTATTAGCAGTATTAGTATCAGTATTAGCAGTATTAGTATCAGTATTAGCAGTATTAGCAGTATTAGTATCAGTATTAGCAGTATTAGTATCAGTATTAGCAGTATTATTAGCAGTATTAGTATCAGTATTAGCTGTATTAGTATCAGTATTAGCAGTATTCGCAGTATTAGCAGTATTCGCAGCATTGGCAGCATTAGCAGTATTAGCAGCATTAGCAGTAGCGGTGATGCTAAACCCTGGTCCCGTTCACACGTGTGAAGTGTTTTCAGCTCGTGCTCAGGTGAAAGGAGCCGCAGGAAACGCCGGTGCAAATGTAAATCCTCGACGACGGCGTTGTTGTTATGCAGAGCCACGGCTAACGCTCGTTTCCCCGCGCGACAATGTGAAAGCGCTCCATTCAACGCTCAGCACTGGGGGGCTCATTGAGAAACATGCGCGGGGAATTCTCACGCAAAATGTCCCCGATTAAACATCTTTAGCGCAACGATTATTGTGGGAACAAACGCGGCGATTTAACAATTGTTCGCTAATGTCGCGACCGAATTGAAAATAAAATCATGTGACCTGCTTTGTGAAAACAAACTTTCTGAATGATTAATTTGACATAAACGGCAAGATTAAAAAAAGCACTTTACATAAAACTTAACATTTTTGAGGAGAAAAGCACTTAATGTTGATGCTAAAATCGTCACATTTCTTTTAATTGAACTAAAAAAAGACCTATATTGATTGTATTTGATGAAAACAAACTAAACGTGCTCCACTAGGATCCGGATGCGTCAAATTAAGTAAAAAATCTTTTGCGTTCTGAACAACTTATCGATTAAACGAAAAAACAATCTGGACGAAATGATTAGAAAAACATAAAAGGCAGTAAAATAACACATTCTGACTTTAAAATAGGTTTGTATTTCAAGCTATGAAATCAAACAAATCAAGAACAAGAACAAATATCTTGAATATACTAAAGCTATTATAGGTAAATAAATGTAAACTGAAAGAAACAACTACATTTAAGACAAATATTCCAAAATGTCCCTAAATCTTAAATAAATCAAAAATAAATTCAGAGTTTTTGTTTCTTTTTGTGTGTTTTTTTTTGCAGTGAATGGAGCAGCAGCGGTCAGAAGCCCCTCCCCCCGGCGTCCATAAAAGGCAAGTGGGCGGAGCAGACTTCCCGCAGTGTTTTGTCATTCGCCCGAGCGTCTTCTGAGCGGCTCGAGGGCAGAAAGTGGCACGAACGAGCTGCTCAGTCACCGGGAACGCGTAGCTACCGGAGAGCGCTCATGCTAACCACGCTAACTCACGCTAACGACGCTACCCGGGCCGGTGCCTCGGGCTGCGCTGCTAATCATTAGCCGGGACGTTTGCTAATCGCGACGTGTGACAACGACGCCGCGGCTTGTGACAGTGGCACAGGGCGGTTATTTCAACAGTTTCGCTAAATTACAACTTCAGTGGCAGAAGTCTGAATCAGTTGTGCTCAAATAATATATAAAGCAGGCGCGTCGTGATAACACATTTCGAAGTGTGTACTGCAACAGAAAAATATCCCGATAAACGCAGGATAATCCCGGTTTTCTAAATATCGTGAACAAAACTTGGATACTTCTGGAGGATTTGTGCTCCGTAAGTCAATCTGAATGAGAGAAAATGAAGTATTTTACCGTTCGGCATCAATAATCGTGACGTTTCCGCTCGCAATAATCGAAAATTAAGACATCTCTAGCGGCGATACAGTGATAGCAGAAGGAAACACATATTTAGAGTCTATAATTAGCCACAGAAGTTACTTATTTAACACTTTGCAGCTCAGATCTTGTCATAATAAGGGAAAATAAACAAAAATGACCCAGTTTACGCAAAAAAAAGCAAAAAATGTTGAAGCGCGATGAATATTGAGCTCAAAAAACATCGTTCCAGCCGTTATTAGTTGAACAATAAGTCACTATAATATTTACTGTGACAGATTTAGGGACAATGTGAAGACGTGGCTGTTTTTTAGCACTTTTATATTTTAAATCTTTAAGGCTCGTCAAGGGAAAAAGTCTGTTTGCCTCTCATAATATATCATTTTGCACCGTGACATTCGTATTGTGATGATAGAGATGTGAATATTACATCACTAACATACAAACAACAACATACAGGGTTATTGGCTTTGAATGCACCACCAGGACGATTAGATTCATCTACGTTTGTGATTGTTTAGGTCACAATATGAGAAAAAATAATAATAGTGACAATTTTAGAAGCAAATGTAAGTATTTTTAAATATATAGAGTCCAAAAATAGACCTAAATCTGGCTGTTTTTGTCTTGTCTTTCAGAGGGTTTGATGAGGTGAAGCTTGAGGAACGATGAAAAAATGAGAAAATTAGAGATTTCACTGTTGATTGGTCTTGTTCTTGCAAATAATCGTTAAATGTTGATGTTTTTTCTCATTATAATCGTAAAACACACAAAAAAAGTGATACTGTGACATCTCTAATCAGGACTACACACACTGAGTCCGGATTAGGTCTAAAAGTGGCCTGAACCTGGACTAAACGAGGACTAAAGCGGGTGGAATCGAGAACCAAACAAACGCTGATTCATAAAGCAGGTCTAAAACATAAAAGAAACACAAATCCTGCCGACAACGCACATTTAAAAGTATAAAATCTTCTATATTTGCTCGTCTCCGTTGTTTCCCCTTGTTTTCCCTTATGCCATTACACTTGCCAATCTTGCATTTATTTACAACATCTTTAGAGCAAAAGAAAGACAAACATGACAAACATAATGTCGTGAATATACAATAGTCTTCTTATTGTAGAAAACATACAGTGTTTTCTACCACAATAACCCAATAGCCACGTTAGCGTCACATGATCCGAACTCCTCGAGGAAACCACAACATAGACAGCGTCATGTGCCGAGAGAAAAGGTTTTAACGAGCCGGAGAAAGCAACTACTACGTAAAAACTGACTCAGACATCATCTACTTTGAGGATTCTGGCCCAAAAAAACGATATTCCATCAGGACGTCGTCTTCATCTGGACCAATAACCGTCCAAACCTCGCAGAACTTTCACAATCCAAACAACAGCAAACAACAGATTCATCGGAATAATAATCGATCGGGCAAATAATGTTCAGCTGCAGCTCGAAAGTCCTTTATAAACGTTTGAAATGCAGAAAATAATGTGTGTAAAAATAGCCCCTGTAAATGGACCAGAAGCGTTATTAGCGTTAGCATTAAGACACAAACGAGTCCTATACAAACAATGAAAAGTGCTCTTTTTTCTAACAGTGATGCTAATCCTGAGCTAACACTGAGCTAACACTGATGCTAACATTGATGCTAACACTGAGCTAACACTGAGCTCACCCTGATGCTAACACTGAGCTAACACTGAGCTCACCCTGATGCTAACACTGATGCTAAACCTGAGCTAACACTGAGCTCACCCTGATGCTAACACTGATGCTAACACTGAGCTAACACTGAGCTCACCCTGATGCAACACTGATGCTAACCCTGAGCTAACACTGAGCTAAGACTGATCTAACACTGATGCTAACACTGATGCAACATTGATGCTAACACTGAGCTAACCCTGAGCTAACACTGAACTAACCCTGATGCAACACTGATGCTAACACTGAGCTAACCCTGAGCTAACACTGAGCTAAGACTGATCTAACACTGATGCTAACACTGATGCAACACTGATGCTAACACTGAGCTAACCCTGAGCTAGCCTGAAACGGGTAAAAAAACATGGCATTTCTGCACTTTAGCGGTTAATTTTTCACTGCCCATTCTCGCGTAACATCCGTGCGACAAATGTTAGCGCGTTTACATGTTCCGTGGCGCTGCTTTAAGTGCGGCGCCGTGACGTGGGACTGTCCCAGCGCGTCTGTAGCGCAGAGAGGAACGGGGCCAGGAGCCTGTCAGGTCCCGTTATAAGAGTCTGACGCTGAGCAGGCCATTCAACGTTCTGCACCTCTGCTATAAATAAAAGCTACAGCGGCGCTGGAGCGATTGCAGCAGAAACACTGACGAAAAACAACATCTCCAGAACAATAATCAGACCGTGTTTTCACAAATGTGCTCCGCAAACCTGATTGTATTTGTAGTATATTGTAGTATTATCCACAGGAGCGCGGAAATAACACTTTGTGCACTTGTTTGGGAGAAAACACAGTGTTGTTGGCGGCCAAAAACATGCCTGAACTAAAAGTATCTCCATGATCTGAGCAAATCTCATTCAAAAAGAACTGTTTGCAGAGAAAGGTACAAGTAAATTCAGTATTCATATGTAAAAAAGACAGAATGAACTCAACAAACAGGCAAATCTTTATAATCTCAGTGAAAAAATCAGACGATTAAAACAAATGTTAGAATTAGACTTAATCGACTTTCAGGCCTGTTTCTTTTTGGGGTAATTTTTAATCGTTTTACTCTCAATATTGTCATTTTGCAGAACTCCAATACTACTACAATTGCAATACTACTACAATTGCAATACTACTATAATTGCAATACTACTATAATTGCAATACTATACATTTTTCTAAACTCCTCCCACCTCAGGAGATGTAAAGTTGTATTGGAATGATATTTATGTTATACAAATTACTACATTATACCAATTCTAATACAACTGTACATCTCCTGCTTGTATTTAGAGGTGGGAGGAGTTTTAAAAAAGGTACAATATCACAACCGTTATCATGGAGATCTGCAAAATTAGAATATGGAGCGTATCGTGTACGTTTAAAACTATAACATTTAGCTCAAAACCAGAGTACAAAGTGATATTTCTGCACTTTTGTGGTTTGTTTTACGGTCCGTGCTCTTTTTGTGCCACATTTGGACATTCACAGACACATTTGGACACATTCCTGATGCATTTCTTACAACAACAACAACAACAACAACAACAACAACAACAACAACAGCACATTTTTGTCAATATTGCCCAGTCATAGCAGCATTTACTCGCTTATATTCAGTTTTTCCACACAGTAATACAGTTTACTTAACAACAGGAAGCAGCCAAACAGTGAATATGTTGTTTTCTGTCTTTATTTGCTCGTATTTACCAGAATAATCCTCATAATAGTGTGAGATTAAAGGGGAGCGGCCACGCAAACACCTGCTCCTGCTCCATCTTTGTTGCACGCGCCACTGCCCGCGCTCTCCACTTTCACACTCCTCTTTTCAACATTAACCCCGCACAATCCCCCCGTGCCCCGCGTCCCGTGCCCCGCGTCCCGTGCCCCGCGTCCCGTGCCCCGCGTCCCGTGCCCCGCGTCCCGTGCCCCGCGTCCCGTGCCTCCCGCGCCTCACAACACCTTGAGAGGCGTTGCATCCCGCGCGCGTGCACCTGGAGGATGCCCCGGTCCCCTCCGCGCGCCCCCCCCCCGGACCACCCCCGCCTCCACTGCAGCAGCCCTGGCACATGAGCCCCCGTGACCGCCATTCCCCTCCGCGCGCGGCAGCCTCGTTGTGTAACGGAAACGGCGGAGAGCCACGCGGGAGGGGGGGGGGGGACCCACACGCTCGGGCCCGTGGCGGCTTTTCCACGCACACGCGAGAGAAACGAGAAATGCTGCATGAAAGGAGGATAAACACACGGCGCCGTCCAAATCCCGCGAGAGTGGCCGCGTCCAGCACCGGAGCGCATCCCCGGTGCTGCCGCTAAACCGTGATTTAGCCCCGCGCCTTACCTGCACAAGTGGACATTTGGAGCGGCGTCTCACGAGCCTTTCGCCCCCCGCGCGCGCGAGCCGTGTGAATGTGACCGCGCCGGGCCCCCGTGAAGCCGCGCGTAGCCGTCCCCGGTGTGAGTGATCCCCGCGTCCGTGCGCCCGTTATCCGCGGGTCAGGTAAACATGATGATGAGGAAGAAGCGGGAGGAGGAGGAGGAGGAGGACCGCGCACGCGCCGTCACCGCGTCACCGGAAAAGTGCACCGGAAAAAGGCAACAAAAGCCGCGGTATTCTCTCCGGTCCCGGGCTCTCTCTCACACACACACGGAGGGGCCCCGCGACACAAAAACATGGAGCCCGAACACACGACGCGTTTATCACGGGCAGAGTCTGTGATTGGCGGACGCGGGGCCGTGTGAGCGCGCGCGCGGCGGGACAGGTGGCGCGCGGCCAATAGGAGCGCGCGGAGTCACGGCGGAGGAAAAAGTCACGCAAAAAAACGGTTCAAACCCGCGCCCGGTGCTTCTGCGCGTGACGGCTCCCGCGCGCTCCGAACACGCGTGGCAAGAGCGGTGCGTGGACGGAGCGTCACGCGCGCGGAGAGACGCAGACGCGCGCGCGCGGCAGAAACGCAACAGTTACGCGCGGCAGATGGCGCTTTCAATCACGTCAAAAAGGAAAGACAAAAGCTTTTAACGTGAAGTAATTAAGTTTAAAGAGTGTATGACGAAGCACGTGAGTCTAAAACGAGGTAAAAACGTGATAAAATGGTTAAAACAAAAGAAAACGCCGCGTGACGAGCGAAATAAACAGTCAAATCGCGGCTGTTGCGGTTTTATTACGTGATCAAACTGTTAAATGTAGGTTAAAGTTGAATTACGTAAAACGAGGAGCAAAAAGCAAGAGTTAAATGGTGAATAATCTTTGTGCGTTTGTCTTGAGCTTATGCAAAGACACATGTGGTTGTGCCGCGCGGGGGGGACGCGGGGAGGACGCGGGGGGCGCGCGGGGCAGAGCAAATAAACATCCTGACGTCCTCCTGACTTCCCCCCGGGACAGAGCCGACCAGAGCCGTGCCAAAGTGAGCCAAACACGGCCAGCGAGCGCCCCAGAGCCACCGGGGCGGCCGCGGTCAGCTGCACCCGGGGAAGAGGCACCGAGAGCGGCCACAAAGCGCACCGCGTGGCCCCGTGAGTGTGCACCGCGGAGGAGCAGCGTGCCAGACCCGGGCTGAACCGAGCCTAGACCCGGGCTGAACCGAGCCTAGACCCGGGCTGTACCGAGCCTAGACCCGGGCTGAACCGAGCCTAGACCCGGGCTAGAACAAGGCTCAAAAACAGGTTTAACCCAGGACTAAATAAGGATTTAATCAAGTCTAAACCAGGACTAAACCAGAACTGAACCAGGACTAAACCAGGACTAAACCAGGACCAAACCAGGACCAAACCAGGACTGAACCAGGACTAAACCAGGACTGAACCAGGACTGAATTAGGACCCAAACAAGAACTTAATCAAGACTAAACAAGGACTCAATCTAGTCTAAACACAAGGTCTGAATCAGGACTAGAGCAGAACTAAACTGGGACTAAACCAGGTGTAAACACGGACTAAATCAGGCCCAAACCGTGCCAAAATCTGGTCTACAAACTAGGTCCAAAGCTGAGACTAAACCAGGTCTAAACAGGGGTCTAAACCAGCTCTAAACCAGCTCTAAACCAGGTCTAAACAGGGGTCTAAACCAGCTCTAAACCAGGTCTAAACCAGGTCTAAACCAGGTCTAAACAGTGGTCTAAACAAGGTCTTAACCAGGTCTTAACCACATCTAAACCAGCTTTAAACCAGGTCTAAACCAGGACTAAACCAGGACTAAACCAGGACTAAACCAGGTCTAAACCAGCTTTAAACCAGGACTAAACCAGGACTAAACCAGCCCTAAACCAGCTCTAAATCAGCTCTAAACCAGGACTAAACCAGCTTTAAACCAGCTCTAAACCAGGACTAAACCAGCTCTAAACCAGCTCTAAACCAGCTCTAAACCAGCTCTAAACCAGGACTAAACCAGGTCTAAACCAGGTCTAAACCAGCTCTAAACCAGCTCTAAACCAGCTCTAAACCAGGACTAAACCAGGTCTAAACCAGGTCTAAACCAGCTCTAAACCAGCTCTAAACCAGCTCTAAACCAGGACTAAACCAGGTCTAAACCAGGTCTAAACCAGGTCTAAACCAGGTCTAAACAGGGGGGGGGGCTCGGTTTATCAGCAGCTCTGTGCACGGCCCTGGCTGCTCACAACCTCGCCCTGAACCGTCTCCCGCACACACGCGAGCCGCGGTGTTTGTGTCCACGGACGCGGCGCTGAAGTGGGCCAAAAGTGGCTCGAAAGTGGGCCAAAAGTGGGCGGGACGCGGCGCAAAGTGGCCCGAAAGTGGCGCAAAGTTGTCAAAAGTGCGACGGGAGCGCGATGTCCGTGTTTGCGCAGCGCTCGTATAACGGTGCAGAGCCAGGTAGAACAGCGCGGGCGTAGATGGCGCTAGAGGGACGCGGGAGGCGGCCGCCATCTTGGGAGAGGAAAGCGGAGCACGTTTCTAAACAAACTAACCAACTGTTCCATTTAACTGATTTGTACTGATGTATTTGTGGTCCTGATAATGCAGGAAACTCTCTGTATCTGTCTTTTTTTACTATGAATACTTAAAATGAATATACACTCGAGCTGCAACTGACAATTACTGAATTATTATGTTCAGGCGACTTGTCAAACGACTTTGAGAAAATATAGTGTGAGCCAAAGAAAGGTTGTAAGATACTGGTTTGAGAATGTTTACGCTATAATAAAGTGTATTGTTGATTAAACAGTATTTACTTTGACTTTTCGTATGTGTTTTAGAGTCTGTATAGGCCAGATAACGACTGCGTCTACAAAATATCATTGATTATTTTTGAAAATCATGATTAGTTTGTTGTTGCAGCTTTTATTATTCCCCATGAATCTGCTGCACCGGCTGATAATTTATGGACATTGTTGTGAGGGAACTATATGATTTATTAAAAAGACAGATTTATTGTACTTTACTGATAATATTATTACATTTTAGTTCCTTAACTTTATTTTTGAACTAGTTCTTCCAGTCGTCTGTATGTTCCGCTGAAGATAAATAAAAGCAATTATAATTCTGACACTGAAAAAGTCCAAACTAAACATTTAATTCAAAGTTCCCACTCTCTCTTCGTCTGTTATTTTAGTTTTAAACCGTTCATCACCATGGAAACTGCCCCAGGTCCCCCCTCATCCTGCCACTCTCCATCACAAACACACAGTCGCAACATGGCCGCTCCGCCGCGCACGTCCGTTGCCACGGGTTACCGCGGCCGCTCCCTCTGGCGTCCCACACGGCCGCGCTGCATATAACGGTACACCCTGGGATAGAAGCGTCAAAACTCCCCCCGAAACAAGCTCCAAACTCCCGCTTCCCCCCCGCGTCCCGCGCCGGAGACCCCCCCCCCGCCGCCGGACCGGGACCCCGCTCGCGCGCGGCTCCGGGGGGCCCCTCCGCCGCTCGCGTGGTACTCACCGCTGCTGCGCTTCGGGTTCGCCTGCTTTCTGCGCTTACACCTGGGGCCATCCGCCATGATCGCGCTCGCTCTCTGTTGCTCCGGCTCGGATGGTCGCTCCTCCCCCCCGCCCGCGCGCGTTTCCTCACCCATGGGTGCTCCTCCTCACCCCTCCGCGCGCTCACCCCCCGCTCCTATCCGCTTTACGACATCACCTCCCCCCCCCCCCCCCCCCCCCCTCCCCCCCCCCCCCCGCGCGCCCTGCGCCGTGAGCGGGTCACGTGGGTTCGTCACGGAGCGTTGTGACGGTTCGATCGTTATTCTCTTTTTTCTTTGACGCACGTGACTTTTTTTTCACCTCAATGACGACGTGTTAAATGCGTCATAAAGTTCAGGAGAGTTACAGATGTTTTATGATCATAAAGGGGAGAGTTGAAGTTCAATTAAAACAACAACAACATAGAGAGAATAAAGAATAAAGTCTAAGGAATATAGCAGAACAACAACAACAAGGGAAAAGTAAAGACTGGCGGTAATGCAACACGCCATAAAACAACAACAACAACAACAATAATCATAATTATAAATAATAATAAAGTGAGATGTGTTCTTTTTCATTTTTTTTTTCATTTTTTTTTTTTAACAGAACAAATTAAAAAAACACAGAACACAACAGAAAGTGACCAGAGAGTGAAAATAAAATAGAAATAGACAACTAAACATTCAAAAACAAAATTATGGCATATTCAATAATGGTCCAAAGTCTTTCAAATCAAATATGTTTTTTCTGGAGGTAAATCTAGAATTGTGAACGCAAAAATTGAGCAAACATAACTTTATTATGTGACGACACTGTTTTGTTTTTATGGCATTAAATATGTGTAAAAGCTGCGTTCTTCCTGCGCTTGCGTCTCCACAAACCTGACTCGTACGTGGCCCGGCGGCGCCTCCTGGTGCTGTAATATTGCACACTTTGTCATAAAGCGTGTCTTATCTCCACGGAGATGGTTCAGACGCGCGGCAGAAATGCACCGGCAGCAGAACGGGTAATAAACGTTCTAAATGTGCAGCGTTTTGAAACTCATCTGGTGTAATGGAGCAGATGCAGAACATACTTTTAATGATTTGAGTCGTTCTATTTAAATCAACTTATTCAAACGCAGAAAAAGGTTTATTGCCTTTGTAAGCGCACGTTTTCATGTCATGTGACCAGTAACAGTCAAATATTAGAATATGAACTATGACACAATAAAGACGTGTAAAAAATAAGATGTTAAAATACAAAATGTGCCGTTTGACCCACGTTTGGTTCAATAAATGTGGGTTTTATGAGTCTGTTTCATCACTGAGCTTATGCTAAACTGTGTGTTTTTAACCTTTATTTGACCAGACAAAAGACTTAGAACAAACAAATAAAATAGCATCTTTGTTTTGTTCCACATTCAGGAAATAAAAAAAAACAAGAAGAGAAAATAAACTTGCATTAGAAATCAAGCTAAACATGATTAAAATGGACTTAAACAGTAAATAAAATATAAATATAATATAAATAGATAAAGTATGTGGTGCATTACGATGGATTTTATTGTGTATTTCTCGTGTTATTTAAATCCACTGCGTTGTTCATTTAGAGCTTAAGAAAACACGTCACAAAAAGGCTAAATTAATAAACACGGAGGAGGAGGACACCTGGTTTTACGACGCGCTCGACACGTTTACGGCAGCACGTCCGCGAGCAGCACGCCGCGGCCCCTCCCCCCCCCCGGGCCGCACGTGGGCGTGTTTCTGCTGCGTAACGTCAACATTCAAACTACAACTCGATTGCGGAGGAAAAAACGCGCTTTTTTTGTCGCAGAAATGTCGTGATTTTGCGCCAGTTCGTGCCGTTTGCGGACGAAAGCCTCGCGCCTTTTCACCTGTTGTTGTTTTGTCTCGTGGCTCTGGAGAAAGCAGAGCACGTGACCCGCACGAGCTCCGCGCAGCCGCAGAACTGAGGAGGAGACGAACCGGAGGATTTTTAAACTACTTTATACTTTTTACTTTACACGTTTCAGTGTTAATAATGTGAGGCTGTAAATAAAACTGTTTAAAGTTGTATTAAAGTATAAAAAAAAACACAACTAAAGCAACAAATAACCAGTGGTGGAAAGTACTGAAGTATTTTCATTAAGTACTTTCATTTTGGTTTGATCTTTTTGCACTTTCGTGGTAAAAATCCTGTTTAAAGGTTTTGAGTTTTGAGCAAACAAAAAATAGACTGTGATAAAAAATAAAAAAAAAAGTCTAGAAACGTTTAGAAATGGACTGACTTTTACTCTTTATTAGTATTGTTACTTTATATTCTAAAAGTACAAATGTAAACGTGTGCGTCAATATTTTAAAAGTTGATTTTGATATTTTTTACTTTGACTTGCGTACATTTCTAGCTCCTGTGTATGAAGGTTATTTTGTGTTTTTGTGTTTTTATCAAAAACATTTTTTTTACATTGAATCTTGTAAAAATATTCATTGTATCTAATACGATTATATATTTTTTAATTTGATGTAAAAAAACAAATTAAAAAAAGTTATATTCAATGTAAAAAAAAAAGTAAGCTGAGCTTGTTTCGGGGGGAGTTTTGACGCTTCTATCCCAGGGTGTAAATTCGATGTAAAAAAAAAATATCGTAATAAAAACACAAAATAACCTTCATACTGTGTCTGTACTTTTACTTGAGTAACTACATTGATGTGGAAACTGTCTTTATTCTGTAAAACATATAATAATAAATAGCACCGTGAATTATAATAACCAGGCTCTGACTTTACACTTTACTCCACAAAGTTCACATACATAAGATAAAATAAAGATAATGTTTTTTAAGTACATGACGTGAGAATGTAGTTTTCACTCTTGATAAAAACCTGTTTAAAGTCTTGATCTGTGGCTTCATTATGCGAGATTAGCTTAAGATAAGATAAGAGAATTAGAGCTGCAGCAGAAAGTAGAAGAACAAATATATGATAAAAGATCAATAATGTATAAGATGTGTTTATATTAGGCTGCATATCGAAGTCATTTCACAGCCAAAAACACTTCAAGAATTAAGTGATTTTTCTACTTCTAGAATTAGAATTTACCATTCTGTGGTTTTTCACTCTTTTTATTTGCAAATGTTTATTTCTGAAAATACATTTATCACAAAAATAAATTTAAATTAAAACTGAAAAGGCCCGAAGTCACTGGGACAGGCTCCAGTCACCCGCGACCCCGAAAGGGAACAAGCGGTAGAAAATGGATGGATGGATGAAATTATCTTCATATAAAAAGCAATCCAACAATATTTCATTTTTATTTCGAAATGGTTTTTTTTAACTATAATTCATCTCAATCAGGGATTTTTTAAATGTAAATTAAAATAAACTGAACCAATTTTCATATTAAAAAGAACAATTAGATAGATATATTTACTTTCAGATTGAATTAGTTGTTTATTTTATTTTACATTTCAATCAAAATTAGATGTTAGAAACGGCTAGCTGAATATTTATTTATTTTATTTATTTTATTTATTTTATTTATTTTATTTATTTTATTTATTTTATTTATTTTATTTATTTTATTTATTTTATTTATTTTGTTTTATTTATTTATTTTGTTGTTTTATTTTGAATTTTATTTATTTGGAGTAAGTCAGCACACAAAGCACCAGAACAATCTTCTAGAGTTCTTTGTGGCTTCACCTCTCGTACATTTGGCGTTGGGGCCGAGCTCAGGGGCCGAGCTCAGGGGCCCTTTCCTTTTACGACCCGACTTGACAAACATACCTGTGTGTCCCACTCGAGGCTCTTTCACTAACGACCGTCAGATTCGACGCCGGGGCCCTCGCGTGGCTCACACATGAACATTTGTCCCACACACACTCAGGTGTCCCGCCCCCTGGTGTCCCGCCCCCCTCGCCCCCCCGCCCCCGGTGTCCCACCTGCCGCATCACAATGGCCCCGGGGTCTGGCCCTTCAAAGACACCAAACTCTACGGGGCGCTTCACGGATGAACCAGGGGCCATTGTGGAGCCCGTCTTCATTTCAATGGGGGACTTAGCATAAGGTAATAGGTTCCATTTCCACACTCGTGTCGTGGAGGGGAGTTGAACCTTCATCTCCTGTCAGCGGGAGCTCGGACCGCCATTAGCATCATTAGCATCACTAGCATCACGCGACCACAGGGCAAATGTGGGCTTTTGTGTTTGATTTAACATCCTGAGCCATCTGTACTTCACTTAAGTACTTTCCATTTGGTGTGAGGGGTTTTGTTTTGCATATTCAGGGCCTAAAGGTTCATCCAAAAGTTTAGAAACAGTGACAAATTGATTTGAGAATGTAAAAAAAAAACTAAAACAATTCCTTACCACATTTACCCCTTTAATAATCTAAAAGTACAATTTTAAACATGTACTTGAATACTTTTTAAATGTATTTTCTTGTTCTTGTATCTGGGAACAAAAAACTACTCAGAATATTTCTTTTTTTAACATGGTTTTTGTGTAACTTTAGAACGTTCTTTTTTACAGAACTTGATTACCGACTATAAGTTGCACATTTTTTCATAGTTTTGGCCGGGGTGCGACTTATACTTATATTTATACGTATATACTTATACTCCAGTGCAACTTATATATGTTTTTTTCTTCTCTATTATGCATTTTTTGGCTGGTGCGACTTATAGTCCGGAAAATACGATAATTAAACTGTTTAAAGCTGAATTAAGTCATTTGAAATCACAATTTGCATATTTTTTTCTCTGGCCAATCAGAGAAGGCGATGCAGTGTGTGTGTGTGTGTGTTTGTTTGTTTGTTTGTTTATTTACCAAAGTGAAAGCAGTACAATTAAAGCAGCATTTACTCTACAACATGAACAACACATCATAAATAAACTTTAAAACCTCGTTGAGCAGCTGTTCTTTTTGGTTCCACACAAAGCAAAAGAGACGATTTCACTAATGTGATGATGCATACTCGTACTCGCCCACACAGAGTACACGCACGCAAAGTACACATGAGTACACGTAAAGTACACATAACTAGCACCTGAGAGTCCGACAGTGCAACCCGATCGTGTCCGGCTCAGGAATAGACTAAGAATGTCAAGGCCTGACCTGCCACTGTCCCGCACAGAGACATGAGAGGGCCGACGCTGGACAAAACACACAGGACACACACCAGGTCAGCCGCCTGTGTCCATGGCAACACAGCCTCACGCCAACATGGGACGAGCACGGGATGAACACGGGACGAGCACGGGACGAGCACGGGACAAACAGAGGACGAGCACGGGATGAACGCGCAACAAACACGCAACAAACACGCAACAAACACGCAACAAACACGCAACAAACACGCAACAAACACGCAACGAACACGCAACAAACACGCAACAAACACGCAACGAACACGCAACAAACACGCAACAAACACGCAACGAACACGCAACAAACACGCAACGAACATACGGCAAACACGGGACGAGCACAAGACGAACACGCAACGAGCACGGGACGAACACGGGACGAACACTGGACGAACACATGAACACATATATGTGAGCTTGTACTTTATATATGAGCTTGTACTTTATATGTGAGCTTGTACTTTATATATGAGCTTGTACTTTATATGTGAGCTTGTACTTTATATATGAGCTTGTACTTTATATGTGAGCTTGTACTTTATATGTGAGCTTGTACTTTATATATGAGCTTGTACTTTATATGTGAGCTTGTACTTTATATATGAGCTTGTACTTTATATATGAGCTTGTACTTTATATGTGAGCTTGTACTTTATATATGAGCTTGTACTTTATATGTGAGCTTGTACTTTATATGTGAGCTTGTACTTTATATATGAGCTTGTACTTTATATATGAGCTTGTACTTTATATGTGAGCTTGTACTTTATATATGAGCTTGTACTTTATATATGAGCTTGTACTTTATATGTGAGCTTGTACTTTATATGTGAGCTTGTACTTTATATATGAGCTTGTACTTTATATGTGAGCTTGTACTTTATATGTGAGCTTGTACTTTATATATGAGCTTGTACTTTATATATGAGCTTGTACTTTATATGTGAGCTTGTACTTTATATGTGAGCTTGTACTTTATATGTGAGCTTGTACTTTATATGTGAGCTTGTACTTTATATATGAGCTTGTACTTTATATATGAGCTTGTACTTTATATGTGAGCTTGTACTTTATATGTGAGCTTATACTTTATATGTGAGCTTGTACTTTATATGTGAGCTTGTACTTTATATATGAGCTTGTACTTTATATATGAGCTTGTACTTTATATATGAGCTTGTACTTTATATGTGAGCTTGTACTTTATATGTGAGCTTGTACTTTATATGTGAGCTTGTACTTTATATATGAGCTTGTACTTTATATATGAGCTTGTACTTTATATGTGAGCTTGTACTTTATATGTGAGCTTGTACTTTATATATGAGCTTGTACTTTATATGTGAGCTTGTACTTTATATGTGAGCTTGTACTTTATATGTGAGCTTGTACTTTATATATGAGCTTGTACTTTATATGGAGCTTGTACTTTATATGTGAGCTTGTACTTTATATATGAGCTTGTACTTTATATGTGAGCTTGTACTTTATATGTGAGCTTGTACTTTATATGTGAGCTTGTACTTTATATATGAGCTTGTACTTTATATATGAGCTTGTACTTTATATATGAGCTTGTACTTTATATGTGAGCTTGTACTTTATATGTGAGCTTGTACTTTATATGTGAGCTTGTACTTTATATATGAGCTTGTACTTTATATATGAGCTTGTACTTTATATGTGAGCTTGTACTTTATATATGAGCTTGTACTTTATATATGAGCTTGTACTTTATATGTGAGCTTGTACTTTATATATGAGCTTGTACTTTATATATGAGCTTGTACTTTATATATGAGCTTGTACTTTATATATGAGCTTGTACTTTATATGTGAGCTTGTACTTTATATATGAGCTTGTACTTTATATATGAGCTTGTACTTTATATGTGAGCTTGTACTTTATATGTGAGCTTGTACTTTATATGTGAGCTTGTACTTTATATATGAGCTTGTACTTTATATATGAGCTTGTACTTTATATGTGAGCTTGTACTTTATATGTGAGCTTGTACTTTATATGTGAGCTTGTACTTTATATGTGAGCTTGTACTTTATATATGAGCTTGTACTTTATATGTGAGCTTGTACTTTATATATGAGCTTGTACTTTATATATGAGCTTGTACTTTATATGTGAGCTTGTACTTTATATATGAGCTTGTACTTTATATATGAGCTTGTACTTTATATGTGAGCTTGTACTTTATATATGAGCTTGTACTTTATATATGAGCTTGTACTTTATATGTGAGCTTGTACTTTATATGTGAGCTTGTACTTTATATATGAGCTTGTACATGTACAAATACATGACGGCCGCTGTGTTTGGTCAAATGTCCAGGAAAAAGGTTTTTCCTGCTCCTAAATTGCTCCTGTATTTTGGACGGACTTTGGTGCTGACCACGTGGAGCGTCTTCTGGTCATTTTCAATGTTTGGCCCCAACTTCACAGATGGTCACATGACTAGTATTATAGAGACATTATAGAGACAACTAGTATTATAGAGACATTATAGAGACAACTAGTATTATAGAGACATTATAGAGACATTATAGAGACATTATAGAGAGGACGCGTTGGGACAAAGCTGGAGCCGGTTTGACTTGTATTTGGAAGTGGTTGGTGATTGGTTTGTATTGAACGTGTCTCGTACCTGAGATAAGAACCTTTATTTGACGGGACAAAGTCTGAGGTAAAAGACTGTGACTCAGACTCAACCAGGTGGACACAACACTACAACCTATTCTCATTTATTTTCTTTTATTCTATTTTATTTTCTTCCATTTTATCTAATTAAAAAATGTTTAAACTTGTTTTTATTTCTATTTATTCTATTTATTTTATTTATTCATTTTGTTCATTTTGTTTATTTTATTATTATTTTTTAATGTATTTTAATAATATAATCTATTGTTTTTAAACATTTCATTTTTAAAATTTAATTTTTATTATTCATTATTAGGCCCGAGCGCCACAAGCTGGCGAGAGGCCTATTAATCTCGTAAGGCCGTGCGAAGCACGGCTGCGAAAGTGCGCACGTAGTGCACACGAAATCGAGCGCGAAGCGCTCGCCCACTTCCAAACATTCACTAACGCACTCCTCCACTCATGCACGCCCCATGCATACTAATTAGTAGTAGGAAAATGGAACATTACCGTTGTAAACGGGCGAAGCCCGTGCAAAAGTGCGCACTAAACGAGCACTTTACATTGAGATGACGACCACGAAGCGGTCGTCATCCCCATGTAAAGCACTCATTTGCGCTAAGTAGCTCACGAATACGTTCCCCATCTCTTGCATGTTCCGTGCATATAAGCATGTAATGCAAAAATTGAACATTATTTCTGTATAGAGGGCCAAAAACACAAAGTGGGCGGAGCCCACTCAAAATTAACGAAAGTACCCGTCAGTGACCAGGGACCCACACCATGAGGTAGGAAAGCGCGAGCGCTTTCCGAAAATGTATAGTTTATGATATTTAAAAAATGGGAAACATTGTTTTCGCATATTATTCTTTCTTCTTTCTTCTTCTCGGGACCAACCCCCCTATTTTTCACCCAGTGAACATTGACGAAAAGTCACAAAAATGTTCACACCTCTAAAAATCGTGCCTCTCTACATTCTGGCTATTTCCCTTTTCTAAAATAAAAAAATTGGCGCGTCAGCGCCCCCAAATGTACCAAAAATGCATTGAGATAGGAAATGACCCCAAAAAAATCTGATCGTAGAATCATGAAATTTGGCGCAGAGGTAGATGGTGACAAGAAAAGTAAAAAATATTATTACGGCAACGCCGTCCACCCAACCAAATGTCGGCCATATTGGTTCAAAAATGGCTAAGCATGACTCTGGAGTTTTTCCAAACGTCGTACTTTTACAAACTCCTCCCAGGGCGTTGGCTCCAAAAAGCTGAAATTTGGTGAAAATGGTACTGAGGAGTGGGACATCCAAAGTTATTCAAATTACATTGATACCTGTCACGGTCTCTGTGCGGCGAAGCCGCAAACTTTAGCTAGAATTTCAGAAATCTCCCAAATTTAACATTTCTGCCGTTTGCGCAGATAAAGTCCGAATTGCGTCAAATTACAATCAGTTGTTAAACTCTTTGCCCTAAACCTACTTGAAGTGAAATAAATTAATTTGGCGCCACAGCGCCCCCTACAGATTTTATATGGAGGTTAAATGTTTAGTTTTGCGAAATTATCTGAAATTTGACACAAAACTCAATTTTGGCATCTTCATCAAAAAAGTAAATGAGACCCATGTCATAATTGTTACGGTTTTGCCGTAGCGATGACCGAAACCTCCCATGTTATTCCAATGGGGAAATCGCCAGAACATGTTTACACTTTAGACTTTCACCAACTCCTCTTAGGGCGTCAGCCCTATTAACCTGAAATTTGGTGAGACTCATCTTCAGGGCCATCAAAAGTTATCCACATTTTTATTCAAAGAGTCACGGTGTCTGTGCGGCAAAGCCGCACATTTTGCCAAGAATTCAAAATAAAATAGCTTTTTGATGGTAAAACAAAGGGGAGAAGATGTGACAGCGTCACAGATTCAGCAGTAGGCGTAATAAAAGGACAATTGAGGCGCGTTAGCGCCCCCTCCTCTTGCGGCGTGGCGGCCGTGTGGCGGCGGCGTGGCGAGGGCCGATCATTGCCGCTTGCGGCTATATTTGTCATTATTATTGTGGTACAATAAGTAGTAAAAGTGGCATTAATAGTAGTAGTAGTTGTAGTAGTAGAAGTCAGTGGTGGAAAGAGTAATTAGTACTTGAGTAAAGCAGTACGTCAAATACTCTGTATACTCATGTACAGTATGTACTTGCAGTATGTACTTGCAGTATGTACTTACAGTATGTACTTGCAGTATGTACTTGAAGTATGTACTTGCAGTATGTACTTACAGTATGTACTTGCAGTATGTACTTACAGTATGTACTTGCAGTATGTACTTGCAGTATGTACTTGCAGTATGTACTTGCAGTATGTACTTACAGTATGTACTTACAGTATGTACTTGCAGTATGTACTTGCAGTATGTACTTGCAGTATGTACTTGCAGTATGTACTTACAGTATGTACTTGCAGTATGTACTTGCAGTATGTACTTGCAGTATGTACTTACGGTATGTACTTGCAGTATGTACTTGCAATATGTACTTGCAGTATGTACTTGCAGTACTTCTGACCCTCTGTAGTGTTGGTGTTGTAACAGAAACTGTCCGACCGCAAAAGTTCAGGTTTGAGCCACTTCCTGTTTCCTCTCACCTGGTTGCCATGACACGTTGGTGACGGGAGGAAGCTCTAATCTAAGCTGCTTTATTTGGGTTTGTCGTTAGTGGTGTGGGGGCCCCTGGGGGCCCCTGGGGACAGCAATGCACTAAACAAACAAGACAGGGGCCAAGCACAAACGCCAGAACCACACGGGCAAAAGGGAACATCGTCCTGTCGTCTGTGGGTCGCGCGTCCGGGGCCCTGGACACGTCGCGTCCCGGGGCCCTGGACACGTCGCGTCCGGGGCCCTGGACACGTCGCGTCCCGGGGCCCTGGACACGTCGCGTCCCGGGGCCCTGGACACGACACGTCCCGGGGCCCTGGACACGACGCGTCCCGGGGCCCTGGACACGTCGCGTCCCGGGGCCCTGGACACGACACGTTCCGGGGCCCTGGACACGACACGTCCCGGGGCCCTGGACACGTCACGTTCGGGGTCCTGGACACGTCACATGACCTGAGTCCAGGAAGTCACAGGCTCATTTGCAGTTTTCATTCATAAAACTCAATCTCCCATGATGCTTTGCCTTCGGTCACATTCTTTGTCACTAAAGAGAAAACTGAAAACATGAAGAAAACTACTTACTCTTTATTATTTATTTGTTTTTGAGCTTTTGAAGTGACTAAAGTGAAGCTTCGATGAGTAAGAATTGAACCTCAGTCGCACTAAAGCTGTGGGAGTTTTATTTAGTTTTAGTTTTGTTTCCGAGCAGCAAAACATCTGCCTTTATCTGTCCAGGGCTGGAACTGACATTCATCAAAGCTCACAGTGACACCTCGTGGTGAGGAAGAGTAATGCTGCTCTAAGTCCAGGTCTGAAACTGGACTGAGCTCTAGAGCTTTACTGGGTCTAGACCAGGACTAAACCTGAATCAGACGTGTTCAGGGTCAGACGTGTTCTGGATCAGACGTGTTCAGGGTCAGACGTGTTCAGGGTCAGACGTGTTCTGGATCAGACGTGTTCAGGGTCAGACGTGTTCAGGGTCAGACGTGTTCAGGGTCAGACGTGTTCTGGGTCAGACCTGTTCAGGGTCAGAGGTGTTCCGGGTCAGACGTGTTCCGGATCAGACGTGTTCAGGGTCAGACGTGTTCAGGGTCAGACGTGTTCAGGGTCAGACGTGTTCAGGGTCAGACGTGTTCTGGATCAGACGTGTTCAGGGTCAGACGTGTTCAGGGTCAGACGTGTTCTGGATCAGACGTGTTCAGGGTCAGACGTGTTCAGGGTCAGACGTGTTCTGGATCAGACGTGTTCAGGGTCAGACGTGTTCAGGGTCAGACGTGTTCAGGGTCAGACGTGTTCCGGATCAGACGTGTTCAGGGTCAGACGTGTTCAGGGTCAGACGTGTTCAGGGTCAGACGTGTTCAGGATCAGACGTGTTCAGGGTCAGACGTGTTCAGGGTCAGACGTGTTCAGGGTCAGACGTGTTCTGGATCAGACGTGTTCAGGGTCAGACCTGTTCAGGGTCAGAGGTGTTCCGGGTCAGACGTGTTCCGGGTCAGACGTGTTCAGGGTCAGACGTGTTCAGGGTCAGACGTGTTCCGGGTCAGACGTGTTCAGGATCAGACGTGTTCAGGGTCAGACGTGTTCAGGGTCAGACGTGTTCCGGGTCAGACGTGTTCAGGATCAGACGTGTTCCGGATCAGACGTGTTCTGGATCAGACGTGTTCAGGGTCAGACCTGTTCAGGGTCAGAGGTGTTCCGGGTCAGACGTGTTCCGGGTCAGACGTGTTCAGGGTCAGACGTGTTCAGGGTCAGACGTGTTCCGGGTCAGACGTGTTCAGGATCAGACGTGTTCAGGGTCAGACGTGTTCAGGGTCAGACGTGTTCAGGGTCAGACGTGTTCCGGGTCAGACGTGTTCAGGGTCAGACGTGTTCAGGGTCAGACGTGTTCAGGGTCAGACGTGTTCAGGGTCAGACGTGTTCAGGGTCAGACGTGTTCAGGGTCAGACGTGTTCAGGGTCAGACGTGTTCCGGGTCAGACGTGTTCAGGGTCAGACGTGTTCAGGGTCAGACGTGTTCAGGGTCAGACGTGGGGGACTTATTACTCGAGTCTAATCACTTACAAAAATATGCTGTGAAAAGAACTATAAAGTAACAAAATGATGAGTTCTGGTTCTCAAACCCAAAGACCCCGTCAGTGTTCTGAAGAGTGAAGAACAGACTAAACACAGCCCTCGTCCTCAGAGTCTCCTTTTCGGGACGGACAAACTACAAAACCCTTCGGGAGGAAGTAGAACCCTTGGGGAGTTCCACAGGGAAGGAGAGATCTGACCCCCACTGACCCCCACTGACCCCCACTGACCCCCGCTGACCCCCACTGACCCTCACAGATGGACAGACGGACACGATAGAGGAGCCATGTGACCTAACGGCAGCATGTAAAGAGGAAACAGAACTGGACCCAGTACTGACCCCTGAGGCACACCGTAAGTTACTTTAGAACAAGGGGAGGAGCTCTGGTTTACGTTAACACATTGGTACTTGTCAGATTATAAATGTGATTTAAACCAGCTGAGGGCGGGGCCTGAGGGCGGGGCCTGAGGGCGGGGCCGCTGACACCTACATCACATTCTGACATCTGCAGTAGAATGTTGTGGTCGATGGTCAAACGCTGAGGTCCAACAGAACCAGGATTCAACCAGGTCTAAACCAGGACTAAACCAGGACTAAACCAGGACTAAACCAGGACTAAACCAGGACTAAACCAGGACAAAACAGGACTGAACCAGGACTAAACCAGGACTAAACCAGGACTAAACCAGGACAAAACAGGACTGAACCAGGACTAAACCAGGACTAAACCAGGGCTAAACCAGGACAAAACAGGACTAAACCAGGACTAAACCAGGACTAAACCAGGACTAAACCAGGGCTAAACCAGGACTAAACCAGGACTAAACCAGGGCTAAACCAGGACAAAACAGGACTAAACCAGGGCTAAACCAGGACTAAACCAGGACTAAACCAGGGCTAAACCAGGACTAAACCAGGACTAAACCAGGACTAAACCAGGGCTAAACCAGGGCTAAACCAGGACTAAACCAGGACTAAACCAGGGCTAAACCAGGACTAAACCAGGGCTAAACCAGGACTAAACAGGACAAAACCAGGACTAAACCAGGGCTGAACAGGACTAAACCAGGACTAAACCAGGACTAAACCAGGGCTAAACCAGGTCTAAACAGGACTAAACCAGGTCTAAACCAGGACTAAACCAGGTCTAAACAGGACTAAACCAGGTCTAAACCAGGACTAAACCAGGACTAAACCCGGTCTAAACCAGGACTAAACCAGGTCTAAACCAGGACTAAACCAGGACTAAACCCGGTCTAAACCAGGACTAAACCAGGTCTAAACAGGACTAAACCAGGTCTAAACCAGGACTAAACCAGGACTAAACCCGGTCTAAACCAGGACTAAACCAGGTCTAAACCAGGACTAAACCAGGACTAAACCAGGACCAAACCAGGGCTAAACCAGGGCTAAACCAGGGCTAAACCAGGTCTAAACCAGGACTAAACCCGATCTAAACCAGGACTAAACCAGGACTAAACCCGGTCTAAACCAGGACTAAACCAGGTCTAAACAGGTCTAAACAGGACTAAACCAGGTCTAAACCAGGACTAAACCAGGTCTAAACCAGGACTAAACCAGGTCTAAACAGGACTAAACCAGGACTAAACCAGGAGACAGTAGATCCAGCTTCTCTTTGGACAGAATGTGACAGATTTAAATGTGTCTTTAATCGCTCTCCTGCTCTTCACCTGTTTCTCTGGACTCCTCGCCGTCCCATGACCTCGGCCCCTCCCTCCCAGCGGTCACATGATGTCACGGTGACCTCACCCCTGCTGCCCCGGTGCATCATGGGAGGACTCGCAGCTGCCGCCCTCCTCCGTCCATCTGACTCATCCAAATCATCTAATTACCCTGGACACGAGAGACGAGACGCAGGCCTCTCCCTGGACGAGGTGCAGCAGATGGACGTGTGTTTGGAGCACTGACCACGTCCTTTAAAGGTCCAGAAGCTTCACAAATACAATACTATAACACACTTTACACCGAGTCACTGACATCACATCGAAACGCTCTGGTTTTAATCAGAAAATGAGCAATTATAACTGTCCAAGGTAGAAATTCTTATAAATGACAGAAAACAAAACATATTTCACCTTAAAATGTTATTGAATGTTACAAAAAAGTACATTTTGTGAAAAAGTATGTCATATATCTGTAGATACAATGAAAAACAATTGAGTGGTCGACATTTCTGTCAGAAAACCTAAAAATAAGGATTTTAAGCGTGTAATAATCTGTTAAATCTCCAAATGTTAAATGTGTTTAAAGCAGCTCTGGATCTGTCTCCGAGCTCCTGGTGATGGGACCAGAGTCCTCCTGGTGATGGGACCAGAGTCCTCCTGGTGATGGGACCAGAGTCCTCCTGGTGATGGGACCAGAGTCCTCCTGGTGATGGGACCAGAGTCCTCCTGGTGATGGGACCAGAGTCCTCCTGGTGATGGGACCAGAGTCCTCCTGGTGATGGGACCAGAGTCCTCCTGGTGATGGGACCAGAGTCCTCCTGGTGATGGGACCAGAGTCCTCCTGGAGATGGGACCAGAGTCCTCCTCCTGGTGATGGGACCAGAGTCCTCCTCCTGGTGATGGGACCAGAGTCCTCCTCCTGGTGATGGGACCAGAGTCCTCCTGGTGATGGGACCAGAGTCCTCCTGGTGATGGGACCAGAGTCCTCCTGGTGATGGGACCAGAGTCCTCCTGGTGATGGGACCAGAGTCCTCCTCCTGGTGATGGGACCAGAGTCCTCCTGGAGATGGGACCAGAGTCCTCCTGGTGGCCTCAACGCCTTCAGGAACCGGCCCTGAACTGGACTCTGTTCTTCTCCGAATGGGACAAGCTCATGAGGTTTAGACGGCAGCTCCGTTTGGTTCTTTAAGAGCTTTAGAGGAAAAAATGTAAATGTTTTGTATAGTGCAGTTCATTGAATTATTAAATCTTTATTTTGAAAGGGTTAAAAAAAAAAAGGAATCGTGATTTCGAAATTTTAATTCTAATCCAAATCGGTTCCTGCTAAGCCCCTCCCTCTGCCCCTCCCTCTGCCCCTCCTTCTGCTCCTCCCTCTGCCCCTCCTTCTGCTCCTCTCTCGGCCCCTCCCTCGGCCCCTTCCTCTGCCCCTCCCTCTGCTCCTCCCTCTGCCCCTCCCTCTGCTCCTCCCTCTGCTCCTCCCTCTGCCCCTCCCTCGGCCCCTCCCTCGGCCCCTCCCTCTGCCCCTCCCTCTGCCCCTCCCTCTGCTCCTCCCTCTGCCCCTCCCTCGGCCCCTCCCTCTGCCCCTCCCTCTGCCCCTCCCTCTGCTCCTCCCTCTGCTCCTCCCTCTGCTCCTCCCGTGGATCATAAAAGGCTCCAGATGGAAACGTGGGTGAGAGAAACTCTACACCGGTCCAGATGAGGCCAGCAGATGGCTCCTCACCTGCCGCTCGCACTCTCCACGGCTCAAAGAAACCAAAGAGTTCTTGTCACTCTTCTGGACGCAGTGGCCTCCTCAAACAGCAGCTAAAAGAACAAGGGAACTACGTCGACCCTTTGCTCCGTTCATCCGCTCATCTACAACTCTCATTTATAACTCTTTTATCCTCATAAACTACTCCCAGTCAGGGATAAACTCTAAACTCAGAGTCAAACTGTAGCATTTCTCTCGGGCAGGTGACGTCCCGGCACATACCTGGAATAGCTCCTTGTCCTGAGGGGCCCCGAGCGAGCCGAGGGCCACATTAAACCCATATGTTCTGGTTCTTACCGTCAGAGGCCGGAGCGCGGGGGCTTCAGCTCAATCGAACGAACCGTGTGGACAATCCGACCGTAAATGTCTCCAACTCATTACGACCGAGGTTAATATTTGATGATTCCATTTCCACACGTGCGACTGAAGCGGAGTAAATAATGTGATGACGTGAGGGACCGTGACTCTGGAGAGGAACCGCTCAGTAATGGACTGAAGCAGAGACGATTGTCATGGTGTCAATCGTGAACAGCGTTTATAGTGTTTACAGTGTTTATAGTGTTTACAGTGTTTATAGTGTTTACAGTGTTTACTGTGTTTACAGTGTTTACAGTGTTTATAGTGTTTACAGTGTTTACAGTGTTTACAGTGTTTACAGCGTTATAGTGTTTACAGTGTTTACTGTGTTTACAGTGTTTACAGTGTTTATAGTGTTTACAGTGTTTACAGTGTTTACAGTGTTTACAGCGTTATAGTGTTTAGAGTGTTTAGAGTGTTTATAGTGTTTATAGTGTTTACAGCGTTTACAGTGTTTACAGTGTTTATAGTGTTTACAGTGTTTATAGTGTTTATAGTGTTTACAGCGTTATAGTGTTTACAGTGTTTATAGTGTTTACAGTGTTTATAGTGTTTATAGTGTTTACAGCGTTATAGTGTTTACAGTGTTTACAGCGTTATAGTGTTTACAGTGTTTATAGTGTTTACAGTGTTTACAGTGTTTACAGCGTTTACAGTGTTTACAGTGTTTACACTGTTTACAGTGTTTACAGAGTTTACAGTGTTTACAGCGTGTATAGTGTTTACAGTGTTTATAGTGTTTACAGCATTTATAGTGTTCATAGTGTTTACAGTGTTTATAGTGTTTACAGTGTTTATAGTGTTTAACGTGTTTACAGTGTTTATAGTGTTTACAGTGTTTATAGTGTTTACAGTGTTTGCAGAGTTTACAGCGTGTATAGTGTTTACAGTGTTTATAGTGTTAACAATGTTTACAGCGTTTATAGTGTTTATAGTGTTTAAAGTGTTTATAGTGTTTACAGTGTTTACAGTGTGTATAGTGTTTACAGTGTTTATAGTGTTTACAGTGATTACAGCGTTTACAGTGTTTACAGTGTTAATAGCGTTTATAGTGTTTACAGCGTTTATAGTGTTTACAGTGTTTATAGTGTTTACAGCATTTACAGAGTTTATAGTGTTTACAGCGTTTACAGTGTTTACAGTGTTTATAGTGTTTACAGTGTTTATAGTTTTTACAGCGTTTATAGTGTTCATAGTGTTTACAGCGTTATAGTGTTTACAGTGTTTACAGCGTTATAGTGTTTACAGTGTTTATAGTATTTACAGTGTTTATAGTGTTTACAGCGTTTACAGTGTTTACAGTGTTTACAGTGTTTATAGTGTTTACAGTGTTTATAGTGTTTACAGTTTTACAGTGTTTATAGTGTCTACAGAGTTTACAGTGTTTACAGCGTGTATAGTGTTTACAGTGTTTATAGTGTTTACAGCGTTTATAGTGTTCATAGTGTTTACAGTGTTTATAGTGTTTACAGTGTTTATAGTGTTTACAGTGTTTATAGTGTTTACAGTTTTACAGTGTTTATAGTGTTTACAGAGTTTACCGTGTTTACAGCGTGTATAGTGTTTACAGCGTTTATAGTGTTCATAGTGTTTACAGTGTTTATAGTGTTTACAGCGTTTATAGTGTTTATAGTGTTTATAGTGTTTACAGTGTTTATAGTGTTTATAGTGTTTATAGTGTTTACAGCGTTTATAGTGTTTATAGTGTTTAAAGTGTTTATAGTGTTTACAGTGTTTACAGTGTGTATAGTGTTTACAGTGTTTATAGTGTTTACAGTGTTTATAGTGTTTAACGTGTTTACAGTGTTTATAGTGTTTACAGTGTTTATAGTGTTTACAGTGTTTGCAGAGTTTACAGCGTGTATAGTGTTTACAGTGTTTACAGTGTTTATAGTGTTTACAATGTTTACAGTGTTTATAGTGTTTACAGTGTTTACAGCGTGTATAGTGTTTACAGTGTTTATAGTGTTTACAGTGTTTAAAGTATTTACAGCGTGTATAGTGTTTACAATGTTTACAGTGTTTACAGCGTTTACTGTGTTTACAGTGTTTATAGTGTTTACAGTGTTTATAGTGTTTACAGCGTTTACAGTGTTTACAGTGTTTATGGTGTTTACAGTGTTTATAGTGTTTACAATGTTTACAGTGTTTACAGTGTTTACAGCGTTTATAGTGTTTACAGTGTTTACAGTGTTTATAGTGTTTATAGTGTTTACAGTGTTTACAGTGTTTACAGTGTTTATAGTGTTTACAGTGTTTATAGTGTTTACAGTGTTTACAGTGTTTACAGTGTTTACAGCGTTATAGTGTTTACAGTGTTTACTGTGTTTACAGTGTTTACAGTGTTTATAGTGTTTACAGTGTTTACAGTGTTTACAGTGTTTACAGCGTTATAGTGTTTAGAGTGTTTAGAGTGTTTATAGTGTTTATAGTGTTTACAGCGTTTACAGTGTTTACAGTGTTTATAGTGTTTACAGTGTTTATAGTGTTTATAGTGTTTACAGCGTTATAGTGTTTACAGTGTTTATAGTGTTTACAGTGTTTATAGTGTTTATAGTGTTTACAGCGTTATAGTGTTTACAGTGTTTACAGCGTTATAGTGTTTACAGTGTTTATAGTGTTTACAGTGTTTACAGTGTTTACAGCGTTTACAGTGTTTACAGTGTTTACACTGTTTACAGTGTTTACAGAGTTTACAGTGTTTACAGCGTGTATAGTGTTTACAGTGTTTATAGTGTTTACAGCATTTATAGTGTTCATAGTGTTTACAGTGTTTATAGTGTTTACAGTGTTTATAGTGTTTAACGTGTTTACAGTGTTTATAGTGTTTACAGTGTTTATAGTGTTTACAGTGTTTGCAGAGTTTACAGCGTGTATAGTGTTTACAGTGTTTATAGTGTTAACAATGTTTACAGCGTTTATAGTGTTTATAGTGTTTAAAGTGTTTATAGTGTTTACAGTGTTTACAGTGTGTATAGTGTTTACAGTGTTTATAGTGTTTACAGTGATTACAGCGTTTACAGTGTTTACAGTGTTAATAGCGTTTATAGTGTTTACAGCGTTTATAGTGTTTACAGTGTTTATAGTGTTTACAGCATTTACAGAGTTTATAGTGTTTACAGCGTTTACAGTGTTTACAGTGTTTATAGTGTTTACAGTGTTTATAGTTTTTACAGCGTTTATAGTGTTCATAGTGTTTACAGCGTTATAGTGTTTACAGTGTTTACAGCGTTATAGTGTTTACAGTGTTTATAGTATTTACAGTGTTTATAGTGTTTACAGCGTTTACAGTGTTTACAGTGTTTACAGTGTTTATAGTGTTTACAGTGTTTATAGTGTTTACAGTTTTACAGTGTTTATAGTGTCTACAGAGTTTACAGTGTTTACAGCGTGTATAGTGTTTACAGTGTTTATAGTGTTTACAGCGTTTATAGTGTTCATAGTGTTTACAGTGTTTATAGTGTTTACAGTGTTTATAGTGTTTACAGTGTTTATAGTGTTTACAGTTTTACAGTGTTTATAGTGTTTACAGAGTTTACCGTGTTTACAGCGTGTATAGTGTTTACAGCGTTTATAGTGTTCATAGTGTTTACAGTGTTTATAGTGTTTACAGCGTTTATAGTGTTTATAGTGTTTATAGTGTTTACAGTGTTTATAGTGTTTATAGTGTTTATAGTGTTTACAGCGTTTATAGTGTTTATAGTGTTTAAAGTGTTTATAGTGTTTACAGTGTTTACAGTGTGTATAGTGTTTACAGTGTTTATAGTGTTTACAGTGTTTATAGTGTTTAACGTGTTTACAGTGTTTATAGTGTTTACAGTGTTTATAGTGTTTACAGTGTTTGCAGAGTTTACAGCGTGTATAGTGTTTACAGTGTTTACAGTGTTTATAGTGTTTACAATGTTTACAGTGTTTATAGTGTTTACAGTGTTTACAGCGTGTATAGTGTTTACAGTGTTTATAGTGTTTACAGTGTTTAAAGTATTTACAGCGTGTATAGTGTTTACAATGTTTACAGTGTTTACAGCGTTTACTGTGTTTACAGTGTTTATAGTGTTTACAGTGTTTATAGTGTTTACAGCGTTTACAGTGTTTACAGTGTTTATGGTGTTTACAGTGTTTATAGTGTTTACAATGTTTACAGTGTTTACAGTGTTTACAGCGTTTATAGTGTTTACAGTGTTTACAGTGTTTATAGTGTTTATAGTGTTTACAGTGTTTACAGTGTTTACAGTGTTTATAGTGTTTACAGTGTTTATAGTGTTTATAGTGTTTACAGCGTTATAGTGTTTACAGTGTTTATAGTGTTTACAGTGTTTATAGTGTTTATAGTGTTTACAGCGTTATAGTGTTTACAGTGTTTACAGCGTTATAGTGTTTACAGTGTTTATAGTGTTTACAGTGTTTACAGTGTTTACAGCGTTTACAGTGTTTACAGTGTTTACACTGTTTACAGTGTTTACAGTGTTTATAGTGTTTACAGAGTTTACAGTGTTTACAGCGTGTATAGTGTTTACAGTGTTTATAGTGTTTACAGCATTTATAGTGTTCATAGTGTTTACAGTGTTTATAGTGTTTACAGTGTTTATAGTGTTTAACGTGTTTACAGTGTTTATAGTGTTTACAGTGTTTATAGTGTTTACAGTGTTTGCAGAGTTTACAGCGTGTATAGTGTTTACAGTGTTTATAGTGTTTACAATGTTTACAGCGTTTATAGTGTTTATAGTGTTTAAAGTGTTTATAGTGTTTACAGTGTTTACAGTGTGTTTAGTGTTTACAGTGTTTATAGTGTTTATAGTGTTTACAGCGTTATAGTGTTTACAGTGTTTACAGCGTTATAGTGTTTACAGTGTTTATAGTGTTTACAGAGTTTACAGTGTTTACAGCGTGTATAGTGTTTACAGTGTTTATAGTGTTTACAGCGTTTATAGTGTTCATAGTGTTTACAGTGTTTATAGTGTTTACAGTGTTTATAGTGTTTACAGTTTTACAGTGTTTATAGTGTTTACAGAGTTTACAGTGTTTACAGCGTGTATAGTGTTTACAGTGTTTACAGTGTTTACAGCGTTTATAGTGTTCATAGTGTTTACAGTGTTTATAGTGTTTACAGCGTTTATAGTGTTTATAGTGTTTATAGTGTTTACAGTGTTTATAGTGTTTATAGTGTTTACAGCGTTTATAGTGTTTATAGTGTTTAAAGTGTTTATAGTGTTTACAGTGTTTACAGTGTGTATAGTGTTTACAGTGTTTATAGTGTTTATAGTGTTTACAGTGTTTATAGTGTTTAACGTGTTTACAGTGTTTATAGTGTTTACAGTGTTTATAGTGTTTACAGTGTTTGCAGAGTTTACAGCGTGTATAGTGTTTACAGTGTTTACAGTGTTTATAGTGTTTACAATGTTTACAGTGTTTATAGTGTTTACAGTGTTTACAGCGTGTATAGTGTTTACAGTGTTTATAGTGTTTACAGTGTTTAAAGTATTTACAGCGTGTATAGTGTTTACAATGTTTACAGTGTTTACAGCGTTTACAGTGTTTACAGTGTTTATAGTGTTTACAGTGTTTATAGTGTTTACAGCGTTTACAGTGTTTACAGTGTTTATGGTGTTTACAGTGTTTATAGTGTTTACAATGTTTACAGTGTTTACAGTGTTTACAGCGTTTATAGTGTTTACAGTGTTTACAGTGTTTATAGTGTTTACAGCGTTTATAACGTTAAAAGTGTTTACAGTGTTTATAGTGTTTATAGTGTTTATAGTGTTTACTGTTTTTACAGTGTTTATAGTGTTTACAGCATTTGTAGTGTTTACAGCGTTTATAGTGTTTACAGTGTTTATAGTGTTTACAGTGTTTATAGTGTTTACAGCGTTTATAACGTTAAAAGTGTTTACAGTGTTTATAGTGTTTATAGTGTTTACTGTTTTTACAGTGTTTATAGTGTTTACAGCATTTATAGTGTTTACAGCGTTTACAGTGTTTATAGTGTTTATAGTGTTTACAGTGTTTACAGTGTTTACAGTGTTAATAGTGTTTACAGCGTTTATAGTGTTTATAGTGTTTACAGCGTGTATAGCGTTTACAGTTTTTACAGTGTTATTAACGTTTATAGTGTTTATAGTGTTTACCGTGTTTACCGTGTTTATAGTGGTTACAGTGTTTACAGTGTTGACAGTATTTACAGTGTTTATAGTGTTTACAGTGATTACAGCGTTTACAGTGTTTACAGTGTTAATAGCGTTTATAGTGTTTACAGCGTTTATAGTGTTTACAGTGTTTATAGTGTTTACAGCGTTTACAGCGTTTATAGTGTTTACAGCGTTTACAGTGTTTACAGCGTGTATAGTGTTTACAGCGTTTATAGTGTTTACAGTGTTTACAGAGTTTACAGTGTTTATAACGTTTATAGTGTTTATAGTGTTTATAGTGTTTACAGTGTTTATAGTTTTTACAGCGTTTATAGTGTTCATAGTGTTTACAGTGTTTATAGTGTTTACAGCGTTTATAGTGTTTATAGTGTTTACCGTGTTTATAGTGTTTACAGTGTTTATAGTGTTTATAGTGTTTACAGCGTTTATAGTGTTTATAGTGTTTACAGCGTTTATAGTGTTTACAGCGTTTATAGTGTTCATAGTGTTTACAGTGTTTATAGTGTTTACAGCGTTTATAGTGTTTATAGTGTTTGCCGTGTTTACAGTATTTACAGAGTTTACAGTGTTTATATTGTTTACAGCGTTTATAGTGTTTATAGTGTTTACAGTGTTTACAGCGTTTATAGTGTTTACAGCGTTTATAGTGTTTACCGTGTTTATAGTGTTTACAGTGTTTACAGTGTTTATAGTGTTTACAGCGTTTATAGTGTTTACAGTGTTTACAGAGTTTACAGCGTTTATAGTGTTTACAGCGTTTATAGTGTTTACAGTGTTTACAGCGTTTACAGTGTTTACAGCGTTTATAGTATTTACAGCGTTTATAGTGTTTACAGCGTTTAAACACTATAAACACAGTAAACACTGTATAGTGTTTTTAGTGTTTATAGTGTTTACAGCGTTTATAGCGTTTACAGTGTTTACAGTGTTTACAGTGTTTACAGTGTTTACAGCGTTTACAGTGTTTACAACATTTATAGTGTTTACAGCGTTTATAGTGTTTACAGTGATTACAGCGTTTACAGTGTTTACAGTGTTTACAGCGTTTACAGTGTTTACAGCGTTTATAGTGTTTACAGTGTTTATAGCGTTTATAGTGTTTACAGTGTTTACAGCGTTTATAGTGTTTACAGTGTTTATAGCGTTTATAGTGTTTACAGTGTTTACAGTGTTTACAGCGTTTACAGTGTTTACAACATTTATAGTGTTTACAGCGTTTATAGTGTTTACAGTTTTTACAGTGTTTACAGCGTTTATAGTGTTTACAGTGTTTATAGCGTTTATAGTGTTTACAGTGTTTACAGTGTTTCTAATGGATCCAAGCTTCTCATGACAAAACATGGACTATTACACAATGCTGCCATCTGTTGGTGAAATATATCCAGGGCCGTGTGGAACGCCAACAATAAAACACAATAAAATCAACTAAAACGAATAATTTATATTCTTTATTATTGATTAAAAAAAATAAAAAAGTTAAAAATGTGCAATGCTCTGGTTTTAAATCCAGCTAACGTGTTCAGTTTGGAGGAAGGTGTAATTGTTATTTCGTAAATTAGTTTTATGGCTGGATTTTGAGTGACGCTACAACATCAGAAACATAAAAACGTAAAAAGTGATTCAAATTTGACAGGCCTTTTCCATCCACAGTTTAGCTTTAGCTAAGTTAGCTTCACTCCAGTTTAGCTTTAGCCAAGTTAGCTTCACTCCAGTTTAGCTTTAGCCAAGTTAGCTTTACTACAGTTTAGCTTTAGCCAAGTTAGCTTCACTACAGTTTAGCTTTAGCCAAGTTAGCTTCACTACAGTTTAGCTTTAGCTTTAGCTTTAGGTTCTGGTCAGGATGGACTGTAGCCTCCTGCCTGAGGGGAGTGGCCTCCTGCCTGAGGGGAGTGGCCTCCTGCCTGAGGGGAGTGGCCTCCTGCCTGAGGGGAGTGGCTCAAATAGTCCATGTCCAGGGTGAGAAGGGTCGGCTGTGATCCGACCAGCACGTCCCAGAGTCCTGCAGACGTACAGGTCCTGCAGAGATGGAAGTCTGCAGCTGATCACCTTCTCAGCAGAGCTCACAATGTGCTGTAGTCTCTGTTTGTCCCTGGCTGTGGCTCCAGCGTACCACTCGGTGATGGAGGAGGTGATGGAGGAGGCGATGGAGGAGGTGATGGAGGAGGCGATGGAGGAGGTGATGGAGGAGGTGAGGATGGACTGGATGATGGAGGAGGTGATGGAGGAGGTGATGGAGGAGGTGATGGAGGAGGTGATGGAGGAGGTGAGGATGGACTGGATGATGGAGGAGGTGATGGAGGAGGTGATGGAGGAGGTGATGGAGGAGGTGATGGAGGAGGCGATGGAGGAGGTGAGGATGGACTGGATGATGGAGGAGGTGATGGAGGAGGTGATGGAGGAGGTGATGGAGGAGGTGATGGAGGAGGTGAGGATGGACTGGATGATGGAGGAGGTGATGGAGGAGGTGATGGAGGAGGTGATGGAGGAGGTGATGGAGGAGGTGATGGAGGTGGTGATGGAGGTGATGGAGGAGGTGATGGAGGAGGTGATGGAGGAGGCGATGGAGGAGGTGATGGAGGAGGCGATGGAGGAGGTGATGGAGGAGGCGATGGAGGAGGTGATGGAGGAGGTGAGGATGGACTGGATGATGGAGGAGGTGATGGAGGAGGTGATGGAGGAGGTGATGGAGGACGCGATGGAGGAGGCGATGGAGGAGGTGAGGATGGACTGGATGATGGAGGAGGTGATGGAGGAGGTGATGGAGGAGGTGATGGAGGAGGTGATGGAGGTGGTGATGGAGGAGGTGATGGAGGAGGTGATGGAGGAGGTGATGGAGGTGGTGATGGAGGAGGTGATGGAGGAGGTGATGGAGGTGGTGATGGAGGAGGTGATGGAGGAGGCGATGGAGGTGGTGATGGAGGAGGTGATGGAGGAGGCGATGGAGGAGGTGATGGAGGTGGTGATGGAGGAGGTGATGGAGGAGGTGATGGAGGTGGTGATGGAGGAGGTGATGGAGGAGGCGATGGAGGTGGTGATGGAGGAGGTGATGGAGGAGGCGATGGAGGAGGTGATGGAGGTGGTGATGGAGGAGGTGATGGAGGTGGTGATGGAGGAGGTGATGGAGGAGGTGATGGAGGAGGTGATGGAGGTGGTGATGGAGGAGGTGATGGAGGAGGTGATGGAGGAGGTGATGGAGGTGGTGATGGAGGAGGTGATGGAGGAGGTGATGGAGGAGGTGATGGAGGAGGCGATGGAGGTGGTGATGGAGGAGGTGATGGAGGAGGCGATGGAGGAGGTGATGGAGGTGGTGATGGAGGAGGTGATGGAGGAGGTGATGGAGGTGGTGATGGAGGAGGTGATGGAGGAGGCGATGGAGGTGGTGATGGAGGAGGTGATGGAGGAGGCGATGGAGGAGGTGATGGAGGTGGTGATGGAGGAGGTGATGGAGGAGGTGATGGAGGTGGTGATGGAGGAGGTGATGGAGGTGGTGATGGAGGAGGTGATGGAGGAGGCGATGGAGGAGGCGATGGAGGAGGTGATGGAGGAGGTGATGGAGGAGGTGATGGAGGTGGTGATGGAGGAGGTGATGGAGGAGGTGATGGAGGTGGTGATGGAGGAGGTGATGGAGGAGGCGATGGAGGAGGCGATGGAGGAGGCGATGGAGGTGGTGATGGAGGAGGTGATGGAGGTGGTGATGGAGGAGGTGATGGAGGAGGTGATGGAGGTGGTGATGGAGGAGGTGATGGAGGTGGTGATGGAGGAGGTGATGGAGGAGGCGATGGAGGAGGCGATGATGGCCGTGTAGAAGTGCACCATCATGTGTCAGATTGGCTTCTTCAGCTGCTGCAGGACTAAATATGTTCTAAAGAAATGGGAATGAGAAGACAAGCTCGTTTTGACAGATGAAGAATGGGAAAGTGTGCGTTTATTCTAAAGAATAAAGTCTAAAGTGTAAGATGTAAGTGTTACATTACAACTACAGTAGGTGGCGCCAATGTAACACTTGGATAACAACAGCCATAAAACACCAAAGAAGAAGAAGACGCGCTGGAGCTGGAGAAACTTCTATCGTTCACATGAGTCGGTTTCATCTGCTGAACACTGTCGCCCCCTTGAGGCCGTTTGATTTTATGCGTTACAAAAACAAATTGTGATTTTCTGTTTAGTTCTACTTGTGTTCTTTTTATATTAAACTCTCTGTTCTGTTTTATTTCAGGTTTAATTTTCCTATTGGATTGTAGAAAAGGGGTGGGGCTAAATATGTATACATATTTATTTCACTTCCTTTTCAGACACAAGAGGCTGTTGACGTGTAACTTTGTGACAGAAACTAATATAGTTTGTCGTCCGTTTTCTCTCATCTCCGAGTAAAGATATGAATACATGACGGATTAGAATACACAGAGTACACAGAGTACACAGAGTACACAGAATACACAGAGTAAACAGAATACACAGAATACACAGAGTACACAGAATACACAGAGTACACAGAGTACACAGAATACACAGAGTACACAGAGTACACAGAATACACAGAGTACACAGAGTACACAGAATACACAGAGTACACAGAGTACACAGAATACACAGAGTACACAGAGTACACAGAGTACACAGAATACACAGAGTACACAGAATACACAGAGTACACAGAATACACAGAATACACAGAGTACACAGAGTACACAGAATACACAGAGTACACAGAGTACACAGAGTACACAGAATACACAGAGTACACAGAATACACAGAGTACACAGAGTACACAGAATACACAGAGTACACAGAGTACACAGAATACACAGAGTACACAGAATACACAGAATACACAGAGTACACAGAATACACAGAGTACACAGAGTACACAGAGTACACAGAATACACAGAGTACACAGAGTACACAGAATACACAGAGTACACAGAATACACAGAGTACACAGAGTACACAGAATACACAGAGTACACAGAGTACACAGAATACACAGAGTACACAGAGTACACAGAGTACACAGAGTACACAGAATACACAGAATACACAGAGTACACAGAGTACACAGAGTACACAGAATACACAGAGTACACAGAGTACACAGAATACAGAGAGTACACAGAGTACACAGAATACACAGAGTACACAGAATACACGGAGTACACAGAGTACACAGAATACACAGAGTACACAGAATACACAGAATACACAGAGTACACAGAATACACAGAGTACACAGAGTACACAGAATACACAGAGTACACAGAGTACACAGAATACACAGAATACACAGAGTACACAGAATACAAAGTTCTCAAAAACGTAGTGAACATGATTTTCACTGAAGATTCGGCCTGTTTTTCCAGTTTGACCAGTTCATAAAGTAACTTTCACTGGTGGAAGAAGTACTGCAGTTTGGTCCTGAACAGGAGCAAATATTACTCAAGTAAAAGTATTGCAGTACATGTTTAAATGTAACTTTTAGAGCAAAACATCAACGTGTTTCACACAGTTTTTGTGCAGAGAAATGTAGGTAAATGTAGTGAAGTAAAAGTCTAAAGTACTCAGTCTAAAATGTACTTAATGAAATATCTACATATAAATAAAGTAGAAGTAAAGTGCAGATACCTAAAAGTACTTCAGCTGTGTTACTTTCCTTTCCACTGCTTCTTGTGATAGTTTTGTTCTTTTGTGGTTCATTTACGACACATTTGAACACGTTCTAACGCTTTGTTTTGAAGATAATGCTAAAAGTACAGAAGTACATGCAGTACTCCACTTAAACTGTGATGACTGTGTGAACGTTGAACTCACCTTGGATCCAGACTCTGATGACGAGATGAGGAAGCGTCTGGGATCCACCGGAGAAACACTCGTCAATACTTCCAAAATCACCTCGAAAATGAGTAAATACTCTAAGATCTGGAAGTGAACTCACCGAAGAACTCACTAAACATTCAAATATTAAACAATTAAAGTGAAATTATCTTCACATCAGGCTTAACTTTAACATTTAATTGGTTGTTTATATTTTATATTTTAATAAAAGTTTAAATTAGCTGTGAGAAACAAGACTCTCACGAGTTAAAGCGCCCCCTGCAGGTCGGACCACCCATCCAACTAAAATGCACTCAAAGGCGCAATGGACGATTTTTCGGCGATTTGCGAACTCAGGCGGAAGTGCACACGCCACTCCCCCGTGCGCACGCCACTCCCCCGTGCGCACGCCACTCCCCCGTGCGCACGCCACTCCCCCGTGCACACGCCACTCCCCCGTGTGACTGACACAACACACACGCGTTTGTTTATTAGCGCGACGGATCACATCGCATCTCTCGTCTCCCGTAGATTTCTGTCCACTTCTGCATCAGCTCGAACTGTCTTTCTCTGTCTTCATTTTGTCCCGTACACTGAGGGAACTATATTATGATAGATCCATGCGCTTAGACACGCAGAAATGTGGGACGAGCCGCACGCGGCTGCAGGTGAGCGGTAGGTGCGTTTTATGATTGACACGTGGCAGGACAAATCGACAGTTCACGCCACGAGGAAATAAGACTCAGATTTGGTCCATTCAACCTTTAAGACAAATATATTTGGAATTATACTTTTTTTTAATCACAGAATTGCATTTTTTTTTACGTTCATAATTCCACTTCCTGTTTGTAATCGATAACGGCACATTAGGAAATTACCCAGCAAACACTGGGCCAAAACTCATCAAATGTCACTTTTATTTATTTGATGAATGAAAATGTATGAGAGCGACTTTATTTTGTTGAATTAATGTTCAAAGTCAAAAAAGTTGTTTCTTTTGTGTAAATTCGGCATAAACTTTGGAAGGAGTGTCCCTGGTGTGATGTCACTTCCTGTCCCTGGTGTGATGTCACTTCCTGTCATTTTCTACAGATTTTTCAAAGTTTTCTCGACAAATACCTGCTCGATCGGTGTAAAACTATCAGGTATAAATACACCAGATAAAGTCAGAATGTGACCGTCCTGGGCCCTGTGGGCGTAAAGACTTTCCTTCTACAGCATTATGACCCGTTACACCGTCCAGAGAAGAACAATGACTCAGAGCGTCACTCCAAACACCAGAGCCGTGTTTGACTTGAGCATGTTTTATTCACTATTTCCTTGAGACTCGGCAGAAGGTCTTTACAAACGCCGACTCAAATGTCTGTAGAAACTGTACACAAAAACCAAGGCACTATACATCCAGGCCGCTCGGCTCCGGCGTTGCCGCGGTGACCGGAGAGCGAGAGCCACTATACATCCAGGCCGCTCGGCTCCGGCGTCGCCGCGGTGACCGGAGAGCGAGAGCCACTATACATCCAGGCCGCTCGGCTCCGGCGTCGCCGCGGTGACCGGAGAGCAAGAGCGGGCGACAAAAGAACACGACGACAGCCATTTTTTTACAACGTCGCATTGAACCACACGTTAAATTAAAACGAATAACACCCATAAAGAGATATTATGTACAGTCATACGCACAGAAGTCCACGGCATGGCACTCCAAAAGACTCAAGTCCATGTTTTAGGTCTTGTATTATGCAAAGTGGACTTTTCACACGCTTTTAATCAATGTTTTCTCGTGTTTTGATTCGTTCAAACTCTGCCACCTTTTCAAAGAGTTAAAAACGTGGCATATTTTGGACCAAATCATAGTTTATATTGGCTAGATCTTTCAAAACAAGGGATGTTGTTTGTATTAAAACATTAGAAAAACTGCATAGAGATGACAGCCATAATATTGCCTCTCAAAACCGCTTCAGCTGCATCACAGAGGAAGTTTCTCCATTGTTCTCTTCTACATAAATGTTTTGTTTTTAAAGTAATTTGTACTTTTATTTCTTGCACTGTGATTGTGTATTTGAATACTATAATAATATAATAATGTTATTGTTTTTTAAAAGTGGAGATAATTATGCAGGAAAAAGTCAGTTTCTGGCTCGTGATCACGTGCCGGCTTTGATTTTGAACTAATGTTTCACAGTCTGGCATTAAACTCGTCCATCTCCATGGCGACAAGCAGGCCAAGTTACAGGTCAGATCTGTGGAGAGGCGCTCACTGCAAGAACGCCTTTTTCAGCACCAAAAACACCCACGGTTGATAAATGAAATACATATAAATTAAAGCGATAACATTTGTCAGAAATGAAGGATAAATTACTTATACTTTGACATTAACAATAGAATATTTCATGATGTAAAATGTAAAGTGTTGTGAAGTTGTTCAAAAGTCTCACATTGCACAATATCGGACCATTAAAAATGACACAAATAATACGTTTAGTTAAAGTCTCACGCTCTCGTTCATTCGCTCTGCAAAAAATACAACATTTTAAAACCTTAATTTGATCTTGACCGAAAAATTACAGGTAGAAATCGTGGCAAAAAGTGCTTCAAAGATGTTCAGGACAAAGCTGTTGGCATCGTTTAGAAAAATCTGGCACTAAAGTGAAACGATTGCGCCGGAGCAGCAGCAGAAGAAGAAGAACGAAAGAAAGAAAACTCTGCATTTCACTTAAAATACTGATAAAAGGTCGTCATGAACCTGTACAAGAACATTTAAAGGGCTGAAGATGGGATTTCTCCACCAAAAAAAAAAAAAGGTACACGTTACAGTCCGTCGCACAATCAAAGGTCTATACAAAATAGCAGCAAAGACACGAAAAGTCAAAGAAAATACTGTAACGCCGTTTTACCAGGAAGTGACTCAAAAGAAAACACACAAAATGTCAAAAAACCCAGAATTAAACCGTCTTAAAGTCAGAACAATCCCACCGTTTGTTCGCGGAAGACACTGAGCTTCGTGCCAGTTTTTGTTTCCTGTGGATAACTGCTGACAAATCACCCATAAACCTGCGTTTGACCGCGTTAAAAGTGAGGATTAAAGTCACAATTTAAAAACTAAACCAGCTCAAAGGCCGTACATAACGCAAAACTCACGTTTGAGAGCTATAATCCTGCCAGCAACGCCATTTTTAAACACAATTTAAACGGTTTCACGCTGGGTTTGGTATTCAAACCTCCGCAATTAAAATATACACAATTTGACGTCTTGAAAAGAGAAAAAAAAACAAGACTAAAGCGTCCGAACGTAATTAAGAAAGCCCGGATAACGCACAACGCCGGACCGCACTCGATAGAAAAGAGCTTCAAAACAACATTCACTCCCACGTTCAGCCGCTAGGGGGCGCTGTGGCCAAATCCCATCGTTCGCAGAGGCAGGAAGCGTCTCTCCGGTAGCTTCCTCTCTGGTCTCAAAAAAAATAAAATAAAAAGTCCGTCGCGTCTCGTTCGTGTCGACTTTGCTGAACCAACTCTTCGTAAACTCAGAACAGTCCTTTCGCTTTCTTCAGGTTGACTTGTTTCCAGCCGGGCAAACCTTCGTACTCTTCCCTCGACATCTCCAAAGCGCTCTGCGGAAAGAGAAGTCGTAAAGCGCCGAGGAAAAACGGAAGGAACGTTAAGAGAGAAAAGAGAGAAAGAAGTGATTCGTTTTTTTTAAATCATGCCTTCCGCGTCGCGAGCGTTGAAGTGACTCTGTGCAAACGCGACGCAAACGGGGAAAGGACTCGCTCGCGTTGTTCCCGCCGAGTCCAGGAGGTGGTGCTGTTTGTTAGAGGCGGGCGGAGTCTTTCGCTCGCCGCGGCGTTAAAAGCCACGTGTCGACTGGTCCCGAGCTCCGGAGCGGTTCGTCCGGCCCCGCTTCTTCTCAGCGTACATTTTCCGTGGCTAAAGCTAGCTAGCATTTCTTTGACTGCTCTGCAAAGCCTCTACGCCGCGGTCGAACCTCTCTTTATATCAAGCTAATGCTAATGCTAATGTTAGACGCGTTATGACCTGGAAATATTATACCGTATTTTCCGGAGTATAAGTCGCACCAGCCAAAAAATGCATAATAGAGAAGAAAAAAACATATATAAGTCGCACTGGAGTATAAGTATATGAGTATAAATATAAGTATATAAGTATAAGTCGCACCCCGGCCAAAACTATGAAAAAAAATGCGACTTAAAGTCCGGAAAATACGATATTTTGGCTTTTGACAAAGCGAGTGCAGCAATAAACAGGAAACGGCTGTTGCTAACGTGCTTTGCTAGCTCTGTGTTGCTAAGGCTCGACATATACGTTAGCATCGGTGGAAATACGGCGCTTTAGCACGAGATCGAGTCAGAGTTTGGTGAGGAATGATTACTTTGTGTTTCTTTCTGCTTTTTGCCGTATTTAGTCTGCGTTTTCTCTGGTCCAATCATCTGGCTGTGGGCGGAGCCTCTCGTTAGCTTTAGGGCTGAACCGCTCCAAAGTGAACCAGTGGAAACGTGGCTTTAGACTCATGCACACGCCACACGGACAGGAACAGGAAGTGCCTTATTTCATTAGAATAAATAAAAGGGGAAAATGATGTGCAAATGTCTGAAAAGTGTTTCGAAAGTTACAAAAAATATTATGTTTAAATAAACAACAACGGCAACAAATCCACACGAGTTAAAATGACTCATATCACTTATCGTGTTTGAACTTGTTTTATGGCATTTCTGTCTGACAATTAAAACTACAACTCCATTGAACTAAACTGAACTAAACTGAACTAAACTGAACTAAACTGAATAAAACTGAACTAAACTGAACTAAACTGAACTAAACTGAGTAAAACTGAACTAAACTGAACTAAACTGAACTAAAACTGAACTAAACTGAACTAAACTGAACCAAACTGAATAAAACTGAACTAAACTGAACTAAACTGAACTAAACTGAACTAAACTGAACCAAACTGAATAAAACTGAATAAAACTGAACTAAACTGAACTAAAACTGAACTAAACTGAACTAAAACTGAACTAAACTGAACTAAACTGAACTAAACTGAATAAAACTGAACTAAACTGAACTAAACTGAACCAAACTGAATAAAACTGAATAAAACTGAATAAAACTGAACTAAACTGAACTAAAACTGAACTAAACTGAACTAAAACTGAACTAAACTGAACTAAACTGAACTAAACTGAACTAAAACTGAACTAAACTGAACTAAACTGAACTAAACTGAACTAAACTGAACCAAACTGAATAAAACTGAATAAAACTGAACTAAACTGAACTAAACTGAACTAAAACTGAACTAAACTGAACTAAACTGAACTAAACTGAATAAAACTGAACTAAACTGAACTAAACTGAACCAAACTGAATAAAACTGAATAAAACTGAATAAAACTGAACTAAACTGAACTAAACTGAACTAAAACTGAACTAAACTGAACTAAACTGAACTAAACTGAATAAAACTGAACTAAACTGAACTAAACTGAACCAAACTGAATAAAACTGAATAAAACTGAATAAAACTGAACTAAACTGAACTAAAACTGAACTAAACTGAACTAAAACTGAACTAAACTGAACTAAACTGAACTAAAACTGAACTAAACTGAACCAAACTGAACCAAACTGAATAAAACTGAACTAAACTGAACTAAACTGAACTAAACTGAACTAAACTGAACCAAACTGAATAAAACTGAATAAAACTGAACTAAACTGAACTAAAACTGAACTAAACTGAACTAAACTGAACTAAACTGAACTAAACTGAACCAAACTGAATAAAACTGAATAAAACTGAACTAAACTGAACTAAAACTGAATAAAACTGAACTAAACTGAACTAAAACTGAACTAAACTGAACCAAACTGAACCAAACTGAATAAAACTGAACTAAACTGAACTAAACTGAACTAAACTGAACCAAACTGAATAAAACTGAACTAAACTGAACTAAAACTGAACTAAACTGAACCAAACTGAACCAAACTGAATAAAACTGAACTAAACTGAACCAAACTGAACAAAACTGAACTAAACTGAACCAAACTGAACCAAACTGAACTAAACTGAGTAAAACTGAATAAAACTGAACTAAACTGAACCAAACTGAATAAAACTGAACTAAACTGAACTAAACTGAATAAAACTGAACTAAACTGAGTAAAACTGAATAAAACTGAACTAAACTGAACTAAACTAAATAAAACGGAATAAAAACTGAATAAAACTGAACTAAACTGAGTAAAACTGAACTAAACTGAACCAAACTGAATAAAACTGAACTAAACTGAACTAAACTGAACTAAAACTGAACTAAACTGAACCAAACTGAATAAAACTGAACTAAACTGAACTAAACTGAACTAAAATGAACTAAAACTGAACTAAACTGAACCAAACTGAATAAAACTGAACTAAACTGAACTAAACTGAACTAAACTGAATAAAACTGAACTAAACTGAACTAAACTGAATAAAACTGAACTAAACTGAACTAAACTGAACTAAACTGAATAAAACTGAACTAAACTGAGTAAAACTGAATAAAACTGAATAAAACTAAACTAAACCGAACCAAACTGAATAAAACTAAACTGAACTAAATTAAACTGAAGTTAAATGTAAGATATTCTCCTTTAAAGTCGTCTTAAACAGTGGACATGGCGTGGTTGCCGTGGCGACGTGACATGCCGGGATGAGCCCTGACCTTACCTCAGTCCATCTACAACTTGTTCTGAAAAATTAAAGTTACATGGAATTAATGACCAAATAATGAATAATGTGAAAATAATGACATGATTGGAACTGAAATATGATCTGAAATGAGCCATACGCTGTTTAAAGAAGTTTAAAGCTGTTTAGAGAAGTTTAAAGCTGTTTAAAGAAGTTTAAAGCTGTTCAAAGAAGTTTAAAGAAGTTTAAAGAAGTTTAAAGCCGATTAAAGCTGTTTAAAGCTGTTTAAAGCAGTTTAAAGAAGTTTAACGCTGTTTAGAGCTGTTTAAAGCAGTTTAAAGCTGTTTAAAGAAGTTTAAAGAAGTTTAAAGCCGTTTAAAGCAGTTTAAAGCTGATTATGAAGTTTAAAGAAGTTTAAAGCTGTTTAAAGCAGTTTAAAGAAGTTGAAAGCAATTTAAATAAGTTTAAAGTTGTTTAAAGAAGTTTAAAGCTGATTATGAAGTTTAAAGAAGTTTAAAGAAGTTTAAAGCTGTTTAAAGCAGTTTAAAGAAATTTAAAGAAGTTTAAAGAAGTTTAACATCAAATGTGTTTTTTGTCGTCTCCAGTTACTGTAGTTTTGGTCTGGACAGAAGGTCAGACTGAACCTTGGTTTAGTCCCTGACTCGGTCTCTATTTAGTTCTGATTTAGTCCCTGGTGTTATGCCCGAGCTGGTCCCCAATTAAGTCCTGATTTAGTCCCGCTCTGGCCCTGGTTTTAGTCCTTGTTTGGTCCGTGGTTTAACTTTGGCTCAGGGCGGGTTCAGTTCTATTTTAATCTTGGTTTAGTCTCCAAATTAAGTCTCCGTCCCAGTCCTGGTCCAGTCCGGGTGCAGGTACTGGTCTAGTCCTGGTCTAGTCCTGGTTTAGTCCTGGTTTAGTCCTGGTTCAGTCCTGGTTCAGTCCTGGTCCGGTCCTGGTCCAGTCCTGGTTCAGTCCTGGTTCAGTCCTGGTCCGGTCCTGGTCCAGTCCTGGTCCGGTCCTGGTCCACTCCTGGTTCAGTCCTGGTTCAGACCCGGTCCTCACCTGGAAGTCCTGGTCGGAGAGGTAGACCTCCAGCCTCAGAGGATCCACTCCTTCGGGCAGAGGCCGAGTCTGGAGCTGAGCCAAAGGGAACGAGTTCTGACAGAGACGAGCCAGAACGTCCTCCACCAGAATGATCTGGTTACAGACCTCCGCCTCCTGGACACAACAGTGAGTTTAGTTCATCCTGACCCGCCGTGACCCCGCCCACGTCCTCCCGGCGTCAGAGTCCTCACCCGCTCCGTGATCTCGGCCACGTCCTCGCGATGCTCCCAACACGGAAACATGTTTGTGAAGGTGAGCGGCTCCAGACCGGCGTGGATCAGGTACGACTTCTGAGGCTTCTTCTCGTTCTTCTCTGCAAAGGATTCAAACGGGACAGGTTAAAGGTGCTAATTGTAGTATGGGCCACAGATGTAGCACTTTAGCATCGTTCGCAGACAGTTTGTTGACAGAGTAGACATTGAACTTAATGTCAGTTTTCATTTCATGTGGATCGGTCCCGTAAGTACAGAGTCAGAACATCAGAACATCTGCATTTCTTCCATCGCGTGTGGAATACTGAGCTCGATGTCGACACTGTGACATCAGATCCTGTGCTCTTACGTTTGCAGTACTGGAGCACCGTTTCCATGGCGCACTTCCTGTCTGCGTCCCACCTGATCCGCGCCGACCCCGTGACCTCTGAGTCCGGAGGCCACCAGCCCTGCCACAGGTAAACCTCGTGGAAGTTATCCACCAGGAACAGGGCTAAAGAGAGAGAGAGAGGGAGGATGAGACCACGCCCACCAGAGCCTCTGACCGCACTCTGACCGCACGCGTTCTCCAGCGGTCAGACTCGACATGTGGCTGTGCAGCTGCAGGAGCACTGACCGGGCTGACCCACGTTGTACAGATCCTCCTGGAGGAAGGGCAGCGAGCTGACCAGGTCTGGAGCTCGGGACAAGTGGAAGAACTCCAGAGCCACAAAGTCTCCGGACGAACTGCTGAGCTGGAAGAGCCGCGGAGTGAAGTTGAATTTACCGGGATCTGAAAAAACACATGGAACTGTCAAGACTGACCGCTCAGTGGACTGACCGCTCAGTGGACTGACCTCTCAGTGGACTGACCCCTCAGTGGACAGACCCCTCAGTGGACAGACCTCTCAGTGGACTGACCCCTCAGTGGACTGACCTCTCAGTGGACCGACCGCTCAGTGGACTGACCTCTCTGTGGACTGACCGCTCAGTGGACTGACCGCTCAGTGGACTGACCGTTCAGTGGACTGACCTCTCAGTGGACTGACCCCTCAGTGGACAGACCTCTCAGTGGACTGACCTCTCAGAGGACTGACCCCTCAGTGGACTGACCTCTTCTCAGTGGACTGACCTCTCAGTGGACTGACCTCTCAGTGGACTGACCTCTCATCAGTGGACTGACCTCTCAGTGGACTGACCTCTTCTCAGTGGACTGACCTCTCAGTGGACTGACCTAAGTGGACAGACCTCTCAGTGGACTGACCTCTCTTCAGTGGACTGACCTCTCCTCAGTGGACTGACCTCTCAGTGGACTGACCCCTCAGTGCACTGACCTCTCAGTGGACTGACCTCTCAGTGGACTGACCTCTCCTCAGTGGACTGACCTCTCCTCAGTGGACTGACCTCTAAGTGGACAGACCTATCAGTGGACTGACCTCTCCTCAGTGGACTGACCTCTCAGTGGAATGACCTCTCAGTGGACTGACCTCTCCTCAGTGGACTGAACTCTAAGTGAACAGACCTCTAAGTGGACTGATCTCTCAGTGGAATGACCTCTCAGTGGACAGACCTCTAAGTGGACAGACCTCTAAGTGGACTGATCTCTCAGTGGACTGACCTCTAAGTGGACTGACCTCTAAGTGGACTGATCTCTCAGTGGACAGACCTCTCAGTGGACAGACCTCTCAGTGGACTGACCTTATAGTGGACTGACCTCTCAGTGGACTGACCCCTCAGTGGACAGACCTCTCAGTGGACTGACCTCTCAGTGGACTGACTTCTCCTCAGTGGACTGACCCCTCAGTGGACAGACCTCTCAGTGGACTGACCCCTCAGTGGACTGACCTCTCAGTGGACTGACCTCTCCTCAGTGGACTGACCCCTCAGTGGACTGACCTCTCAGTGGACATACCTTGCAGCATGCAGTCGTAGGCCTTGCGGTCTTTCCTGCCCAGAGCGTCCCAGAATCCGGGAGGTTCCATTCCCTCGTCGCACTCGTGAATCGTCACTTTGCTGCTGCTGTGGAGCCCCGCCTCCAGGGGGCACCTGTGAGACACGCCCACTTTAGACATGTGGAGGTCACTGCAGAACTACAGGACAATATTGCACATCTATGTGTACATTCGGTCATTCATATATTCCTTTGGCAACGCGTTTAAACAAGTGAATAGGAAACAAATCTGAAATGAAGAGATATCAATTTAAAACTTCTCCTGTCGACTTCTCACATAAATGCACGATAAACAAAGTCGTATAAAAGTAATGGCAAAAATTGCACAAATTTGGGACGTATAACAACAAATGTAAAGAGCCAGGTTTAAATGTATTGGTTAATTTTGGCTCTGTACATATTCTTATTTCATATCTTATTTGATTTTGAAGTAAACTCGATCTTAGTGAAAATAAGGTTTGTTAGGTCATTTGAATAAGTGATGATTAGAGGTATAAGTGCGTACTGTTCCTTGATGCGCTGCCCCGCCCTGCTGCCCACGCTCCTGGTGTGGAGCTGTGTTTTACAGCCGTGCCACAGGAACATGGAGGCCTGGTTTATGTGCAGGAGGATCATGGAGGCTCTGGAGCGCAGGCTGCTGCAGTGACAGGGCACCTCCAGCAGGTGGCCCTCTGCTGGCAGCTCGCCCCGCACGCAGTACAGACGCCACTCGCCTGGAGGAACATCAGGAAACAGAGCTAAACACATGCACAATATAAGACATGATATTATTGTGATATTTGAATATACAAATATGTCCAAGCTTTATGTACAACTGTCAAAACAAACACAGAGACAAAACTGAGAGTGAATTATGGCAAATTCAGACTAAATCAAGAAAATCAAATGTAAAAATCTGCCATTTACAATGTTTTTTATTTGAAATAAAGTATATTTTTTCAGGTGGATGAATTGTTACTGCAATATATGTAATTGCGATTATTGTGTTGTGATACTTTTGTGATATTATTGCGCAGCATTATTCTTTGTTTCCTTTTGTAATCGCACAAAACATTGTCCTGAAGCAATCCAGACTTGTATCTGTGCTCAATAAAAAGAAATAAAACATGTTTGTAGTTATTTTCACACTCAAAATGATCATAACTGATACTATATTAAATGAACACGAGTCAGGTCTGTGGAGATACAATAAGAACAGATTTTACACATTTTACGGCGCAATAAAAGCATTTAAAATAAAAATAAAAAACACGCTTTTATTTTAGTCTATTTATTGGGGGCTTTTTAGTAACACTGACACTTTAAAATCAACAAACTACATGTGTATTCTTTCAATGATTCAACAGTAAATAAACACAGTATTTGACATGTGGTGTACTTACTCTGCGTGTTCTCCTCTTCTTCTTCCCTCTTCCCGGCGTGCACGATCATCCCGCCGCTGAAGCACTGGAGGAAACATGGCGGCTCTTTGCCCTGCTGCACTTGGACCTTCAAACACGTTCAAAGCGTCAGACGTGATGGAAAGAGGCTCTGACCAGTGAGAGGCGTGTCACGTTACCTGCCCTCCTCCCTCCTGGTCCAGCTCCACCGTCATCAGCGCCGACGTGCCCTTCTCGCTCACGTTGGAGTGTCGCCCCTGCCAGAAGAAGTAGCAGCATTTCTCTTTGCCCGGGCCGGAGCTGCGCGCCTCCGGGTTCGTCCTGCGCCCCACTGTGGACCACAAGACGGATCTGTTACAGTCCTGTTACAGTCCACTTTACAGTCCTGTTACAGTCATGTTTACAGTCCTGTTTACAGTCTTGTTACAGTCCTGTTACAGTCCTGTTTACAGTCCTGTCACAGTCCACTTTACAGTCCTGTTACAGTCCTGTTTATAGTCCTGTTTACAGTCATGTTACAGTCCTGTTTACAGTCTTGTTACAGTCCACTTTACAGTCCTGTTACAGTCCTGTTTACAGTCCTGTTACAGTCCAGTTTACAGTCATGTTACAGTCCAGTTTACAGTCCTGTTACAGTCCTGTTTACAGCCCTGTTACAGTCCTGTTACAGTCCAGTTTATAGTCATGTTACAGTCCTGTTACAGTCATGTTTACAGTCATGTTACAGTCCTGGTTACAGTCATGTTACAGTCCTGTTACAGTCCTGTTTACAGTCATGTTACAGTCCTGTTTACAGTCATGTTACAGTCCTGTTACAGTCATGTTACAGTCCACTTTACAGTCCAATTTACAGTCATGTTACAGTCATGTTTACAGTCCTGTTTACAGTCTTGTTACAGTCCACTTTACAGTCCTGTTACAGTCCTGTTTACAGTCCTGTTTACAGTCCTGTTTACAGTCTTGTTACAGTCCACTTTACAGTCCTGTTACAGTCCTGTTTACAGTCCTGTTACACTCCAGTTTACAGTCATGTTACAGTCCAGTTTACAGTCCTGTTACAGTCCAGTTTACAGTTATGTTACGGTCCTGTTACAGTCCTGTTACAGTCCAGTTTACAGTCCCGTTACAGTCCTGTTTACAGTCCAGTTTACAGTCATGTTACAGTCGAGTTTACAGTTATGTTACGGTCCTGTTACAGTCCAGTTTACAGTCCTGTTTACTGTCCTGTTTACAGTCCTGTTACAGTCCAGTTTACAGTCCTGTTACAGTCCTGTTTACAGTCCTGTTTACAGCCATGTTACAGTCATGTGTTACTGTCCTGTGTTACTGTCCTGTTTACAATCCCGTTACAGTCCTGTTTACAGTCCTGTTACAGTCCTGTTTATAGTCATGTTACAGTCCTGTTACAGTCCTGTTTACAGTCATGTTACAGTCCTGGTTACAGTCATGTTACAGTCCTGTTACAGTCCTGTTTACAGTCATGTTACAGTCCTGTTACAGTCATGTTACAGTCCACTTTACAGTCCACTTTACAGTCATTTTACAGTTCATGTTACAGTTCAGTTTACAGTCCTGTTACAGTCATGTTACAGTCATGTTACAGTCCTGTTTACAGTCCTGTTGCAGTCCTGTTTACAGTCATGTTACAGTCCTGTTTACAGTCATGTTACAGTCCTGTTTACAGTCATGTTACAGTCATGTTACAGTCCTGTTTACAGTCATGTTACAGTCATGTTACAGTCTTGTTACGTTACCTGTGGTGCTGACCATGTACTTCCACTTGACCACGTAGGCGTCGCCGTCGTGGAACTGGCCGATGCTCTGTCGTGGCAGGCGGCTGTAGTCGAACTCCAGGATGTGCCACACGTCCACAGACACGGTGGAGATCTCCAGAGTCCGGAGGTGGTCCTCAGTCTCCACCGGCCCATAGCCCCGGCCCACATTCAGCCCGTCCAGCACAGTCTGGACCGAGGACTGGAGCATCGGCAGCATCAGGCCGGCGTCGTACGGTCTGCCGCCGCGGCCCGGAGCCTCCTGCGGCGACTGAGAGCGGAAAGGACACAAAGATACAGCTCAGATCTGTGGAGAAGTGGCCCTTGTAACTGAATATACAAGATCCATTGTTTTACTGTAGGAATATGATATGACCATTGTTAGTTCTAATATTGTGAACTAAACAACCGCAATTATTGATTATCCAAATAATCTTGACTTCCCTAGTTTAATGCCATATTATTGTGGAACATTGTTGCCAAAGCAATAAGACAAGCAGTTGGAAATCCTTGATCTAAAACTTTACATTTGAATATTTAATCTAATGTCAAATGAAGATAATAATAATAATAATAATAATTTATACTGCACATTTTCTACTTTTTACCTTGAAATATGAATCCACATTGTTCCAACTCAACCCAAAACAAACGCTTGACACTTTTCAAACAGATTAAATGGAAGTATTGATACTTTTCAAACAGATCAGATGAAGTACCTTGAGCTCGGGCAGAGGTTCAGGCGCCTCTTTTGTCGTTGGAGACTTGAGCTCGGTCCAGTCCAGAAACTTTTCTTTGAACAAACTCGTCTCGTTGTGTTCGGTCAAACGTCCGAAAATGGCCCAGTCTGGACGACCCTGGCCTTTTCTGAGAGACACAAACACACGTGTAAATGTGAGCGGGGCGTAGCTGGGTAAGAGCGGGGCGTAGCTGGGTAAGAGCGGGGCGTAGCTGGGTAAGAGCGGGGCGTAGCTGGGTAAGAGCGGGGCGTAGCTGGGTAAGAGCGGGGCGTACCTGGGTAAAAGCGGGGCGTACCTGGGTAAAAGCGGGGCGTACCTGGGTATGAGTGGGGCGTACCTGGGTATGAGCGGGGCGTACCTGGGTATGAGCGGGGCGTACCTGGGTATGAGCGGGGCGTACCTGGATAAGAGCGGGGCGTACCTGGGTAAGAGCGGGGCGTACCTGGGTATGAGCGGGGCGTACCTGGATAAGAGCAGGGCGTACCTGGGTAAGAGCGGGGCGTACCTGGGTATGAGCGGGGCGTACCTGGATAAGAGCGGGGCGTACCTGGGTAAGAGCGGGGCGTACCTGGGTAAGAGCGGGGTGTACCTGGGTATGAGCGGGGGTACCTGGATAAGAGCGGGGCGTACCTGGGTAAAAGCGGGGCGTACCTGGGTATGAGCGGGGCGTACCTGGGTATGAGCGGGGCGTACCTGGATAAGAGCGGGGCGTACCTGGGTAAGAGCGGGGCGTACCTGGGTAAGAGCGGGGTGTACCTGGGTATGAGCGGGGGTACCTGGATAAGAGCGGGGCGTACCTGGGTAAAAGCGGGGCGTACCTGGGTATGAGCGGGGCGTACCTGGGTATGAGCGGGGGTACCTGGATAAGAGCGGGGCGTACCTGGGTAAGAGCGGGGCGTACCTGGGTAAGAGCGGGGCGTACCTGGGTATGAGCGGGTTGCAGGACCCGGGGTCGAGCGGGTTGACGTCGCAGCTGCTGTAGTCGAAGTTGCCGTTCCACAGATGTTTGGCGAGTTGAAACGCCACTTTCCTCTGGGCCAGTGTCACTTCTTTACCGTGCCAAACGTAAACCTCACTGCCAAAGTCAAACACCAGCACCTGCCGAGGCCAGAGGAGGAAAGAGAGGCCAGAGGAGGAAAGAGTGGTCAGAGGAGGAGAGAGAGGCCAGAGGAGGAAAGAGAGGCCAGAGGAGGAGAGAGAGGTCAGAGGAGGAAAGAGAGGCCAGAGGAGGAAAGAGTGGTCAGAGGAGGAGAGAGAGGCCAGAGGAGGAAAGAGAGGCCAGAGGAGGAAAGAGAGGCCAGAGGAGGAAAGAGAGGTCAGAGGAGGAAAGAGAGGCCAGAGGAGGAAAGAGAGGCAAGGAGGAAAGAGAGGCCAGAGGAGGAAAGAGAGGCCAGGGGAGGAAAGAGAGGCCAGAGGAGGAAAGAGAGGCCAGAGGAGGAAAGAGAGACCAGGAGAGGAAAGAGAGGCCAGAGGAGGAGAGAGAGGCCAGAGGAGGAAAGAGTGGTCAGAGGAGGAGAGAGAGGCCAGAGGAGGAAAGAGAGGCCAGAGGAGGAAAGAGAGGCCAGAGGAGGAAAGAGAGGCCAGAGGAGGAGAGAGAGGCCAGAGGAGGAAAGAGAGGCCAGAGGAGGAGAGAGAGGTCAGAGGAGGAAAGAGAGGCCAGAGGAGGAAAGAGAGGCCAGAGGAGGAGAGAGAGGCCAGGGGAGGAAAGAGAGGCCAGAGGAGGAAAGAGAGGCCAGAGGAGGGAAGAGAGGTCAGAGGAGGAAAGAGAGGCCAGAGGAGGAAAGAGAGGCAAGGAGGAAAGAGAGGCCAGAGGAGGAAAGAGAGGCCAGAGGAGGAGAGAGAGGCCAGAGGAGGAGAGAGAGGCCAGAGGAGGAAAGAGAGGCCAGAGGAGGAAAGAGTGGTCAGAGGAGGAGAGAGAGGCCAGAGGAGGAAAGAGAGGCCAGAGGAGGAAAGAGAGGCCAGAGGAGGAAAGAGAGGTCAGAGGAGGAAAGAGAGGCCAGAGGAGGAAAGAGAGGCAAGGAGGAAAGAGAGGCCAGAGGAGGAAAGAGAGGCCAGGGGAGGAAAGAGAGGCCAGAGGAGGAAAGAGAGGCCAGAGGAGGAAAGAGAGACCAGGAGAGGAAAGAGAGGCCAGAGGAGGAGAGAGAGGCCAGAGGAGGAAAGAGTGGTCAGAGGAGGAGAGAGAGGCCAGAGGAGGAAAGAGAGGCCAGAGGAGGAAAGAGAGGCCAGAGGAGGAGAGAGAGGCCAGAGGAGGAAAGAGAGGCCAGAGGAGGAGAGAGAGGTCAGAGGAGGAAAGAGAGGCCAGAGGAGGAAAGAGAGGCCAGAGGAGGAGAGAGAGGCCAGGGGAGGAAAGAGAGGCCAGAGGAGGAAAGAGAGGCCAGAGGAGGGAAGAGAGGTCAGAGGAGGAAAGAGAGGCCAGAGGAGGAAAGAGAGGCAAGGAGGAAAGAGAGGCCAGAGGAGGAAAGAGAGGCCAGGGGAGGAAAGAGAGGCCAGAGGAGGAAAGAGAGGCCAGAGGAGGAAAGAGAGACCAGAGGAGGAAAGAGAGGCGAGGAGGAAAGAGAGGCCAGGGGAGGAGAGAGAGTCCAGGAGAGGAAAGAGAGGCCAGAGGAGGAGAGAGAGGCCAGAGGAGGAAAGAGAGGCCAGGGGAGGAAAGAGAGGCCAGAGGAGGAAAGAGAGGCCAGAGGAGGAAAGAGAGACCAGAGGAGGAAAGAGAGGCGAGGAGGAAAGAGAGGCCAGGGGAGGAGAGAGAGGCCAGAGGAGGAGAGAGAGGCCAGAGGAGGAAAGAGAGGCCAGGAGAGGAAAGAGAGGCCAGAGGAGGAAAGAGAGTCAAAGAGGGCAACAATAACAATGGACACTGTAAGTTTGATTTATTGTCATCTTATATTAATGATCATATCTGCAGGAGAGTTCGGTGCAGACCTCTTTTGTGGCCAGCAGGGAGCGCTGTGGCACTTTGCCCCACTGCTCGTCCTCTGGCACCAGTTTGTCCTGCTCCAGTCTGAAGATGCAGTTTGTCTCCACAATGTTGGACTCAAAGTGCTCGTCCTCCTCAGACGAACCGGCCACTGCAGGAAGCGAGGGAGGAAAGAGGAAGACAGGAGGAGAAAGAGAGAGACAAGAGGAGAAAGAGGAAGACAAGAGGAGAAAGAGGAAGACAAGAGGAGAAAGAGGAAGACAAGAGGAGAAAGAGGAAGACAAGAGGAGAAAGAGAGAGACATGAGGGGAAAGAGGAAGACAAGAGGAGAAAGAGAGAGACATGAGGGGAAAGAGAGAGACAAGAGGAGAAAGAGGAAGACAAATATTATCTCTTAATGAAGGACAAAAACTATGGAGAGAGGACTTTTTAAAGTACTCAAGTGCATGTTTTAACAATACAGAATAATGTACATTTTCTCTTTAAAGCTCGTTATTCGATTTACATTACATTGATGCTTTTACACTGAAAAGCTGATTAAACACTATTGTTGCCGGCACAAAGTTCAAAGACTGGAGTAAAGTGAGGTAAATTAAGTTAAAAACATCAGCTTAAAGGAGAACTAAGTAACTTTTTCACCTTTGTAAGTCCCTGTGATAGTTAACCATGTATTTTCGGGGTATTTGTAGTGCCCATCGTCGCCCCCTGCTGTCTCTGGGAGGAAAACATCCACCCAAAGACAACTCTCCTGAGAAACCCTGGCTCTGGTTTATTTGGCATCGTTAATTGTGTGTTTACATGTAAACATTCAGACTTCTTTAGCTCCCGTCCGTTCTCTGACAGTGTACTTTCACCAGAGCCCTGCAGGGGGAGCCCTTCGCCGCTCGGTCCTCACCCTGGTACGCCGCCTGGCCCCCGAGCAGGCTCCAGAACTGCTGCGCCTCCGGAGAGTTGTCCCCCTCCTCCAGGCACCGGACCTGGGTCGCTCTGCAGCCCAGGTCCTTGTTCGACTGGATGAACGACGCCAGGTCCAACGCCTTCAACGAGAGAACAGTTCAGACCCGTTCAGGACCGTTTAAGAAGAATCCACAAACATTTTCACAAACAGTTGAGCTTCTGTCTGACGTGTCCTTCTCAGACCCTCCAGCGCCGATCAACGACACATTAAACATTTACGATATTTTGATTGAACTGAATGATGGAATAACTTGAATTCGCTTTATCAAATGTGACTCGCCGGCGCCCACGAAACGGAGAAAAAGACCAAAAGTTAGTTTTTTTCAAATTTGTGATTTTCGTTTTTTTGGCAGAACGTGCAAGTGTAAGTCACGAAGAAGACGCTCCATGTTTCAGATGACATTATTGGTTGGCAAAAAGCATACATAAAGCCGTTAAAGTTTTAAAGTTTCTGCTCTTTTCTCGGGGAGCTGGGGGGCGTGACCTAATTTCCATATGAACTGCTGTGTCATTGTAGCCGACCAATGGGCTGCGACCCACATGGTTTTCATACGGCTGGTCACAAATGTGAAGTAAGAGCTGCGGCTCCTGATGGTCGAACGGTGAGAGGAGATTTAAATGCGCTCAACTTGTTTTTCCATCGCACAAACGCTCGTCCACGTCGCTAGTATTCACATGCATTCTGTGGTCACTGTCACGGCTTTAGAGCGGCTTCGGAGCGGCTTTGATCGGACGTGAAAGTGGCACAGGAGGAACGCTCGCACAGCCGATCAAAGAGTCGTTAAGCGCGTCGTGTCGCTCTTTCTCACACGTTTGCGACACACAGTCAACATCGGGTCATGCTCCTCTGCACCTGCCGCTATGGCCGCTGGAGTTCCGCAGGGATCTGTTTTGGGCCCTCTGCTTTTCTCCTTGTACATGCTTCCGCTGGGTGAAATCATTCGCAAACATACATTTTTAATTTATAATAATATAACATAATTTAAATCTCTTTCAGACTTGCTTTTAACAGCGACTGAACATGTGAAAGGACTGGAATTTTATGCCACTTTTATCTTGTCTCTTGCCTGTGTGTTTCTTCTGTGGTTTTTGTTGTTGTCTGCTGTTTGAATCATCTTTTAATCTCTGTCTTTTTCATTGTGAAGCACTTTGGATTTTAAATGTTCTGTACGAATAAAAAGTACTTACTTACTTACTATATGTCAATACTGTGTTTATTTTCACGCTATAACCGGGTGTAGAGCGTGTTCACGTGTGTGTGTTGTGTTCAGGCGTGGATGTTACTCTGGATGTTTCTCTGGATGTTACTCTGGATATTACTCTGGATGTTTCTCTGGATGTTACTCTGGATATTACTCTGGATGTTACTCTGGATGTTTCTCTGGATGTTTCTCTGGATGTTTCTCTGGATGTTTCTCTGGATGTTTCTCTGGATGTTACTCTGGATGTTACTATGGATGTTACTCTGGATGTTTCTCTGGATGTTTTTCTGGATGTTTCTCTGGATCTTTTGGCCAAGCTGTGGGTTTGGAGCGGCACAGATGGGCTTGTGTCACGGCGGAGGAGTGAGAAGAGGCGGGAAATCACTCCTCATCTTCATCAGTTTAACAGGATTATAAGAGCTGTTAGCGTTAGCGTTAGCTTCAGACACATATTCTTAAAGCTATTTGAATCACATGGAAATGAAGGCTTCGCAGCGCCAACTCGTGACTTTAATGCGATTTAAGATGAACTTCTTTAACACGACATCACGTGACAGTAACTGAGTAATTGAGGGTATATTTTGTTTTGGGACGTTATAAACATAACCAAACCGGAGCATTCAGCGAGTGAAGTTGAAAGTGATATTCCTAAATAACTGTGACAGGATGAACAGAAGCCGAGCAGTTTTAAATGAATGCAGCATTACTAAGCAATAGATTACCGTGTTTTCAGGACTATAAGTGGCACCTTTTTTCATTGTTTTGGCCGGGGTGCGACTTATACTTATATTTATACTTATATACTTATACTCTGGAGCAACTTATATGTGATATTATTTGTTATTTTCACACTTGCAACTGCATTTCATACTCATATGTTTTTTTCTTCTCTATTATGCATTTTTTGGCTGGTGCGACTTATACTCTGGAAAATACGGTAGATAAAGGAGCAGCGTTGGTCGGGCGCTGACCTTGGCTCTCTCGATGACGTTGGAGAACTCTCCGATCCAAGCGAAGCAGTGCTCGGGAGTCAGCAGCAGGAAACAGTCGCCGCTGTTCAGAGACGAGGCTCTGGGCTCCACCAGCCGGGTCTGAACGTGGCGTCGCCCTGACAACCACACACCACAGTAAGTGCTTTTATACTCACAAACTTTGGTTCAGGAAATTAGGAAATGTGATAATCTTGGGACATGTTTTGGCTGCTGGATGTTTGTCTTTAATGTTTCTTGTGCTTTCTAAACACATCTGCTCTGCCACGGTTGCCGCTGGTGACGGGCGTGGCTTTGCAGCGTACCTTTGACGAGCAGGAGCATGGTGCTCTTGTAGGGCAGCGCGCTGTTGTTGCTCGTCTGCTCTGAGGTGGTCACGCTCCTCAGACTCACGCTGCTGAAGTTCTCTTTAGACGCCAGGCCGGCCAGCGCCGCCTCCGAGTACTCCGAGCTCTTCGACGCTGGAACACACGCGATATTAGATTATTTACATTGTTATTATCCTTTAAACACAAGCTCCTCCTGGTGGCAGGTCTAATATTTACTTAATTTAGAGTCAGTTTGATCCACTTTTTGGAACTCCATTGGATAGTTTATTGGTTAAAACTATTGTAGCAATGACACAGTCCAATTTTAGACTTGGTTGAATCATAGTTTAGACGTGAGCTTGCACGGTATCCAAAAGTATGCAAAGCCAATAGGATCACACTTCGGAGCGCCGTCTGGCGTAAATTACGGCGCTCGTTTACGGTGCACGGCATTAAAAGCACCGCTTTATTTTGTAAAAGCGTCGGAAAACACGCTGCGATACGTCCCTCCTGTGGCAGAGTATGATCATATTGGCTTTCCATAACGGCCGCGAGAGCACTTTTTTTAAGTAGTTTTCATTTTTCGCCTCGTCAGCCCCAGACAAAAGTATTTGGACGGGGTGTTTTCAGATGGCTGGCTCAGATGGGAGAGACTTACTGGACAAGATTCATGAGACAAGCGTGGATGAAGCTAAAAACAACTCTAGGAATGTTTTCGACGAGGGAACGATGTTAGAACAAAAAGAGTCAACTCTGTGTTGTAATATGTGTCCTTTAAACCGCTGTAACTCTGCGTCGATGTGGGACTCACTCTTCTCGGCCTTGATCCTCTTGCTCTCGATGTGCCCCACGTTGAGCCGCTGCTCCGTGTACTCCAGCCGGATGTCCTCCCGCGACGCCAGCTTCTTCAGGGGGTTCCTGGACGCCTGGACGTTCCTCGAGGGGCGGACGGCGCGCCTGTGCTGCACCATGGACGAGGTCAACCTGAAACGCAGGGAAACGCGTTGGTTTGAGCCGTTTTAGCCGCCATTAACCGCGATTAGCCGCGAGCGTCTCACTTTGGCCCCTGGGAACCGAATATTGAGTCGAAGTCGTCGCTGATCTCGATCCGGGACGGGATGCGCGGGAACTCGGCCACGTGTTTGTAGAACTTGGAGAAGATTTCGTCGTCGAGCTTCATGACCTCCTTCACGGCTTTCTCTGTGACGGTCAGCGTGGTCTCCTGGAGGCCGGCCACTGGAAGGACACGCCCACAGCACGATTAGGACACGCCCGCGGCACAATTAGGACACGCCCGCGGCACAATCAGGACATGCCCGCAGCACGATTAGGGCACGCCCTAAGGCACGATTAGGACACGTCCGCGGCACGATTAGGACACGCCCGCGGCACGATTAGGACACGCCCGCAGCACGATTAGGACACGCCCGCGGCACGATTAGGACACGCCCGTGGCACAATTAGGACACGCCCGCGGCACGATTAGGACACACCCGCGGCACAATTAGGACACGCCCGCGGCACAATTAGGACACGCCCGCGGCACAATTAGGACACGCCCGCAGCACAATTAGGACACGCCCGCGGCACAATTAGGACACGCCTGCAGCACAATTAGGACACGCCCGCGGCACAATTAGGACACGCCTGCAGCACAATTAGAAACACAGTGAACGTGCCCTGTTTGGAGAAGTTATTGCTTTCTAACTGTTATTTCATCAGTCGACTTGTATAAAACGATTATTTCTATTGCAGATTGAGACGATTTAAAAAACGTTATCAACCAAATAAAGGATGAAAAATGGCGACTGAAGCTTCTGGATAGAGATTATTTATCATTTAAATGTGTTATTAATCAATATTTTGGACACATTTTTGATTTTTTTTTGACATAAGCAGGTTTTTCGCACGAGTTTTAGAGTCATTTTTTTTTTAAAGTCATTTTTTACACCTGGTTTAGTCCGTTTTGATATTTTTACAGCTTCTTTATCGGTGTTTTAACTCCTCAAAAATACCCTCTGACACTCGTCTCTTTAAAAGCACATTTCAGACCTATTATTTGTGTTTTTTGTCATTGTTTTTGCATCTTTTCCTGTTTTCTAAAGCTCTTTGAACGACTTTAAGTGCAAACTGTGCTCTACAAACCGACGCGCGTGTGAATAAACGCGGATTGTTGTATTACATGAACAAAAATAGAGAATAACACGGTTTTTCGGACACAAACCTTTGTTGTTAATCCTGCCCAAGAATGTCTCCAGCTTGTCCAGTTTCTTGTCCGACTCCATGTCCGGCCGCGCCTCAATCTCTGCAAATGTGGAAAGTTTAAACGGGTCAGACGACGCTGCAGGACGATGCGGCGTAAACACAGTGTGGGGAGGTTTTGGCACCTTCTAGTGGCCGTGTGATGCTGGTGCTGCTCTTGAGTTTGGTGGTGACCGGCGACAGAATGGGACTGATGACCGAGGCGGAGGCTGCCAGACCTGCACACAGAACCGAGCTTTAAAGCGTCTGACGATTGTCCTTCAAATGTGGAAATATAAAACGGAAAAGTGGAAAAAAAGAAGCAAAAATCAGGGATAAGAATGGAAATGTTGCGGTTATTTTAGCGCTTATTTTTACATACAATTTTTGTTATTTTCACACTTGGAACCGCATTTCATACTTCAGTGCGACTTATAAATGTTTTTTTTCTTCTCTATTATGCATTTTTTTGGCTGGTGCGACTTATACTGCGGAAAATACGGTAATCATAATAAAAATGTATTGGAAACTGCGTTCAAGCGAGACTAAATTATTGGCCCGTGGCAGAGTACGTTAGAGGGATAATTTACCAAAATGTAATGCGTATTTTGTGTGTTCCGACCGTCGCAGTCGTTAGTCGCACTTAATTTTTCTGTTCAGTTTGATTTGCATTGAAACTGATTCGTGATGTTGTGTCCAGATGGGTTTGCTGACCCACAGACCGACATGCGAGGGTACTGGGTCATGTGTCGTGTCTGGGCTCCTGGACGCGCTGACCTTTCTTGACCATCCGGGCGGCGACCGTGTACTGCGTGGAGTCGTTGGCGGCTCCTCGGCCTTTGCTCTTCCAGGCTTCTTCTCGAGTCGAGATCAGCTGCTTTCGCTCCTCGATCGTCATCTGAGCCTCGATCTCCCCCAACGTTTTCTGCAAAAGAACACAAAGGAACTAAATCGACCAAAAAACACTGACTGATGCTGGTTTAGCCCTGGTTTATTCTGGTTTAGCCCTGGTTTAGGGCTTGTTTATTCCTGGTTTTGCCCTGGTTTAGTCCTGGTTTAGTCCTGGTTTAGACCTAGTTTAGCTCTGGTTTAGACCTGGTTTAGCCCTGGTTTAGTGCTGGTTTATTCCTGGTTTTGCCCTGGTTTAGCTCTGGTTTAGACCTGGTTTAGCCCTGGTTTAGTCCTGGTTTAACCTGGGTTAGTTCTGGTTTAGCCCTGGTTTAGTCCTGGTTTAGTCCTGGTTTAGCCCTGGTTTAGTCCTGGTTTAGACCTGGTTTAGTGCTGGTTTAGTCCTGGTTTAGTGCTGGTTTAGTCCTGGTTTAGTACTGGTTTAGTGCTGGTTTAGTGCTGGTTTAGTGCTGGTTTAGTGCTGGTTTAGTCCTGGTTTAGCCCTGGTTTAGTCCTGGTTTAGTCCTGGTTTAACCTGGGTTAGTCCTGGTTTAGCCCTGGTTTAGTCCTGGTTTAGTCCTGGTTTAGCCCTGGTTTAGTCCTGGTTTAGCCCTGGTTTAGCCCTGGTTTAGCCCTGGTTTAGACCTGGTTTAGTCATGGTTTAGTGCTGGTTTAGTCCTGGTTTAGTCCTGGTTTAGTGCTGGTTTAGTCCTGGTTTAGACCTGGTTTAGTCCTGGTTTTGCCCTGGTTTAGTCCTGGTTTAGTCCTGGTTTAGTCCTAGTTTAGCTCTGGTTTAGACCTGGGTTAGTTCTGGTTTAGCCCTGGTTTAGCCCTGGTTTAGTCCTGGTTTAGACCTGGTTTAGCCCTGGTTTAGTCCTGGTTTAGTCCTGGTTTAGTGGTGGTTTAGTCCTGGTTTAGTCCTGGTTTAGTCCTGGTTTAGCCCTGGTTTAGTCCTGGTTTAGCCCTGGTTTAGCCCTGGTTTAGTCCTGGTTTAGTGCTGGTTTAGTCTTGGTTTAGTGCTGGTTTAGTGCTGGTTTAGTCCTGGTTTAGCCCTGGTTTAGCCCTGGTTTAGTTCTGGTTTAGCCCTGGTTTAGCCCTGGTTTAGCCCTGGTTTAGACCTGGTTTAGTCCTGGTTTAGTGCTGGTTTAGTCCTGGTTTAGTGCTGGTTTAGTCCTGGTTTAGCCCTGGTTTAGCCCTGGTTTAGCCCTGGTTTAGTCCTGGTTTAGTGCTGGTTTAGTCTTGGTTTAGTGCTGGTTTAGTGCTGGTTTAGTCCTGGTTTAGCCCTGGTTTAGCCCTGGTTTAGTTCTGGTTTAGCCCTGGTTTAGCCCTGGTTTAGCCCTGGTTTAGTCCTGGTTTAGACCTGGTTTAGCCCTGGTTTAGCCCTGGTTTAGCCCTGGTTTAGACCTGGTTTAGCCCTGGTTTAGTCCTGGTTTAGTCCTGGTTTAGTGCTGGTTTAGTCCTGGTTTAGTCCTGGTTTAGTCCTGGTTTAGCCCTGGTTTAGTCCTGGTTTAGACTTGGTTTAGTCCTGGTTTAGTGCTGGTTTAGTGCTGGTTTAGTCCTGGTTTAGCCCTGGTTTAGCCCTGGTTTAGTCCTGGTTTAGTGCTGGTTTAGTGCTGGTTTAGTCCTGGTTTAGTGCTGGTTTAGTCCTGGTTTAGACCTGGTTTAGTCCTGGTTTTGCCCTGGTTTAGTTCTGGTTTAGCCCTGGTTTAGCCCTGGTTTAGTCCTGGTTTAGACCTGGTTTAGCCCTGGTTTAGCCCTGGTTTAGTCCTGGTTTAGACCTGGTTTAGCCCTGGTTTAGTCCTGGTTTAGTCCTGGTTTAGTGCTGGTTTAGTCCTGGTTTAGTCCTGGTTTAGTCCTGGTTTAGCCCTGGTTTAGTCCTGGTTTAGACTTGGTTTAGTCCTGGTTTAGTGCTGGTTTAGTCCTGGTTTAGTACTGGTTTAGTGCTGGTTTAGTCCTGGTTTAGTCCTGGTTTAGTGCTGGTTTAATGCTGGTTTAGTCCTGGTTTAGTCCTGGTTTAGTGCTGGTTTAGTCCTGGTTTAGTGCTGGTTTAGTGCTGGTTTAGTCCTGGTTTAGTCCTGGTTTAGTGCTGGTTTAGTCCTGGTTTAGTGCTGGTTTAGTGCTGGTTTAGTCCTGGTTTAGTCCTGGTTTAGTGCCGGTTTAGTCCTGGTTTAGTGCTGGTTTAGTCCTGGTTTAGTCCTGGTTTAGTGCTGGTTTAGTCCTGGTTTAGTGCTGGTTTAGTGCTGGTTTAGTGCTGGTTTAGTGCTGGTTTAGTGCTGGTTTAGTGCTGGTTTAGTCCTGGTTTAGTCCTGGTTTAGTTCTTCACCTGCTCAGAGCTCTTGTTGCCGAGGGAAACCGTGGGAGAGAAGGTGGTGGAGAAGACCGGCTCCTGAGGCTGGACAGAAGATGGAGCAAAGAGACAAACGTGAGGAAAGAGAGTGAGACGTCAGAGCCACGCCCAGTTTGAGCCACGCCCACCACGCTGTGGCACATGGGTTTGCTGCAGCACACTTGCGGCCACCAACGATTCATCTGAATAATGCGACTATCACTTAATCATACTTTTGTAATCCTTGTCTGAACTAAACACATGACACAGTTACAAATGTATTTCAAAACCTCAAACAGAATATTAGTTTCAGCTCAATTAAATCTGCTTTTGGACCAGAGAATGTTATGATGTCATGACGTGCTTAAAGGAGCTTCAGAGACTCAGAGCTCCTGACCAAGGGACGCCGCCCCTGACCAAACACTCCCGCCTAATGTGAGTCACTGAGCGGTGCCCCAGGGCAGCTGTGGCTACATAATGCAGCGTGAAATGGCGGTTAAAGCAGAGGCTCGTTCAAATCTAGAAAACTAAACTGATTAATCATAAATATAAGCAAAGCGGAAATGAGTCCAGCCGGCTACAGTCCTCAGACCCAAACTGACCCCAAACAGACCCCAAACTGACTCCAAACTGACCCCAAACTGACCCCAAACAGACCCCACACTGACCCCACACTGACCCCAAACTGACCCCAAACAGACCCCAAACTGACCCGAAACTGACTCCAAACTGACTCCAAACTGACCCCAAACTGACCCCAAACTGACCCCAAACTGACTCCAAACTGACCCCACACTGACCCCAAACTGACCCCAAACTGACTCCAAACTGACCCCAAACTGACCCCACACTGACCCCAAACTGACCCCAAACTGACCCCACCGGCCTCATGCTCACAGGCCATTGGCTGAGGTCATTGTTCAGCGGCCAATCAGAGCGCTTACCCAGAACTGCTCCGACAGAGAGGGAGGGAGAGGGGGGTCCGGGGCGAGAGACAAGTCCTCCTGAGGGTTAAAGGAACGGGTCAAAACAGGGGCGGGTCAAAACAGGGGCGGGTCAAAACAGGGGCGGGTCAAAACAGGGGCGGGTCAAAACAGGGGCGGGTCAAAACAGGGGCGGGTCAAAACAGGGGCGGGTCAAAGCATTAAAGGAACGGGTCAAAGCATTAAAGGAACGGGTCACAGTATTAAAGGAACGGGTCAAAGTATTAAAGGAACGGGTCAAAGTATTAAAGGAAGCGTTAAAAGAGGGCGTGGCCACATGAGCTTTAATGTTCTAAAAGTGGAAAAGCTTGACCACTGAGTTTTTCTCTTTATAACTGAGGTCCACATATTTAGTAAATATAGCGAACATTTTTAATTCTTTCAAAAGACATTTTGGGTCTTTAAATTTACACAATTTAATTAAAAAATGTTGAAAGATATTGGTGATATTTAAATGTGTGGCCAAAGGTCAGTGTTCTGCTCGCGCTGAAGAATCCACTGCAGGACGTGTGACCAGCACGTCATGTACTTCATGTACTTCATGTACTTCATGTTCTTCATGTTCTTCATGTTCTTCATGTACTTCATGTACTTCATATTCTTCATGTACTTCATGTACTTCATGTTCTTCATGTTCTTCATGTACTTCATATTCTTCATGTACTTCATGTACTTCATGTTCTTCATGTATTTCATGTTCTTCATGTACTTCATGTACTTCATGTACTTCATGTTCGGGGAGGCTGCAGGAGGATGCAGGGGGCAGCAGGGGGCTGCAGGAGGCTGCAGGAGGCTGCAGGAGGATGCAGGGGGCAGCAGGAGGATGCAGGAGGATGCAGGGGGCAGCAGGGGGCTGCAGGAGGATGCAGGGGGCCGCAGGAGGCTGCAGGAGGATGCAGGGGGCAGCAGGGGGCTGCAGGAGGCTGCAGGAGGATGCAGGGGGCTGCAGGAGGCTGCAGGAGGATGCAGGGGGCAGCAGGAGGATGCAGGAGGATGCAGGGGGCAGCAGGGGGCTGCAGGAGGATGCAGGGGGCAGCAGGAGGCTGCAGGAGGATGCAGAAGGCTGCAGAAGGATGCAGGAGGCTGCAGGAGGCTGCAGGAGGATGCAGGAGGATGCAGGAGGATGCAGGGGGCAGCAGGGGGCTGCAGGAGGCTGCAGAAGGCTGCAGAAGGATGCAGGAGGCTGCAGGAGGCTGCAGGAGGATGCAGGAGGATGCAGGAGGCTACAGGAGGCTGCAGGAGGATGCAGAAGGATGCAGGAGGATGCAGGAGGATGCAGGAGGCTGCAGGAGGCTGCAGGAGGATGCAGGAGGCTGCAGGAGGCTGCAGGAGGATGCAGGAGGCTGCAGGAGGCTGCAGGAGGATGCAGGAGGCTGCAGGAGGATGCAGGAGGATGCAGGAAGCTGCAGAAGGCTGCAGGAGGCTGCAGGAGGATGCAGGAGGCTGCAGGAGGATGCAGGAGGCTGCAGAAGGCTGCAGAAGGATGCAGGAGGCTGCAGGAGGATGCAGGAGGCTGCAGGAGGCTGCAGAAGGATGCAGGAGGCTGTAGGAGGATGCAGGAGGCTGCAGGAGGCTGCAGAAGGATGCAGGAGGCTGTAGGAGGATGCAGGAGGCTGCAGGAGGCTGCAGAAGGATGCAGGAGGCTGCAGGAGGCTGCAGGAGGCTGCAGGAGGCTGCAGGAGGCTGCAGGAGGCTGCAGGAGGCTGCAGGAGGATGCAGGAGGATGCAGGAGGCTGCAGGAGGATGCAGGAGGCTGCAGGAGGCTGCAGGAGGCTGCAGGAGGCTGCAGGAGGATGCAGGGGGCAGCAGGAGGCTGCAGGAGGATGCAGGAGGATGCAGGAGGCTGCAGGAGGATGCAGGAGGCTGCAGTGGGCGGTGGTGACATAATCTTATGTAATCTGAAGATGTGAAATGAGGCCAAATCTGAGATTCTGAAGGAAAAGCAGCTCAGGACCAATTCTACAAAGAGACGACTCCATCTACTGCTGTCTGCGCCCGCGTACTCCAACTACCCTGATAAACAAGAGCGACGTACTCCAACTACCCTGATAAACAAGAGCGACGTACTCCAACTACCCTGATAAACAAGAGAGACGTACTCCAACTACCCTGATAAACAAGAGCGACGTACTCCAACTACCCTGATAAACAAGAGAGACGTACTCCAACGTACTCCAACTACCCTGATAAACAAGAGAGACGTACTCCAACTACCCTGATAAACAAGAGAGACGTACTCCAACTACCCTGATAAACAAGAGCGACGTACTCCAACTACCCTGATAAACAAGAGAGACGTACTCCAACTACCCTGATAAACAAGAGTGACGTACATGTAGAGTTTATGCACCTACAATATCTTATTCAGACCGGCAGAATTATTGGAGAAAATGCGTTTCTTTGCTTTTTTTAGCCTAATTTTGGTTAATGGAGCTTTGGTTCAGCTCAAATCAACTTTACAGAGCGAAACGTGCAGTGGAAGTAGTTTCTCGTTGTTCAGCTGGAGATTTAACTCACTCAACATTTAACGTCCTCAACAAACAGACTCGGAAACATCTTATTCAAGGCGAGAAAGTTAATGCGATCCCAAAGCGATAAACGTGAGCGCGGCTCGTTCTGCACAACCTCTGACGTCAACATGAGACTGTTACAGTCCCACCACCCGCCACGCCTCGTCCCTGTTCCCCTTCAGTTTGGGGTGGTCCCGTCTGTGGTGGTCCCGTCTGTGGTGGTCCCGTCTGTGGTGGTCCCGTCTGTGGGGGGGTACAGACCTTCTTGTCCTGGCTTGGCTCGCTCTCCTCAGGCTCATCGCTCTCCTTCACCACTTCCTGCTTCTTGTTGATCCTGTTTTTCCAGTCTTCCTCGCCGCTCTTCTTCAGCAGCGCCACTCTGAAAAACAACACCTCATCGTGAGCTGGAGATGGGAAAAACACTAAAATAATATGAAATATAGCCGCAAGCGGCGATGATCGGCCCTCGCCACGCCGCAAGTGGAGGGGAGAGGAGGGGAAATTGGGGTCGTTTTATTACACCTACTGCTGAATCCGTGACGCTGTCGCGTCTTCTTCCCTTTGCTTTACATATGAAGGGAAAAGTTTGCGGCTCCGCCGCACAAAGTCCGTAGCTCTTAGAATGAACATTTTGATAACTTTTGATGGCCCACTCCTGAAGATGAGTCTCACGAAATTTTAGGTTAATAGGGTTAACGCCCTGGGAGGAGTTCGTAAAAGTATAAAGTGTAAACATGTTCACATTTCAGAAATCTGTCGATGTCCCAATTGGAATAACATGGGAGGTTTCTGTCATCGCTACGGCAAAGCCGTAACAATTATGACATGGGTCTCATTGACATTTTTAATCGGGATGCAGAAATAGAATTTTGTGTCAAATTTTGTAAAATTTCGCAAAACTAAACATTTAACCCTCCATATAAAATGTTATTTCACTCTGTAGGGGGCGCTGTCACGCCAAATTAATTTATTTCACTTCAAGTAGGTTTATGGCAAAGAGTTTAACAACTGATTCTAATTTGACGTAATTATCTGCGCAAACGGCAGCAAATTTTAAATTTGGGAAATTTCTGAAAACAGTTTGCGGCTTCGCCGCTCAGAGACCGTGACAGATATCAAAGTAATTTGAATAACTTTTGATGTCCCACTGCTCAGCACCATTTTCACCAAATTTCAGCTTTTCCTGGGAGGAGTTCGTAAAAGTACGACATTTCGAAAAACTCCCGAGTCATGCTAAGCCATTTTTGAACCAATATGGCCGACATTTGGTTGGGCGGACAGCGTTGCCGTAATAATATTGAGGCTGGCGCTTTCCTACCTCATGGTGTGGGTCCCTGGTCACTGTCGGGTACTTTTGTTAATTTTGAGTGGGCTCCGCCCACTTTGTGTTTTTGACCCTCTAAACAGTCATAATGTTCAATTTTCGCGTTACATGTTTATCTGCACGGAACATGCAAGAGATGGGGAACGTATTTGTGAGCTACTTTGCGCAAACGAGCGCTTTACATGGGGATGACGACCGCGAATGTAAAGCGCTCGTTTAGTGCGCACTTTTGCAACATTATAACGGTAATGTTCCATTTTCCTACTACTAATTAGTATGCACGGGGCGTGCATGAGGAGGAGTGCGTTAGTGAGCTCGACTTCATGCGCACTTTCGCAGTCGTGCTTTACACAGACTTATGGAACTGATAGGCCTCTCGCTTGTGGCGCTCGGGTCTAATAACATGAATCATAAAATATCACGATAAAGGATCAAACCTAAAAACACTTTATTCCAGTAACATTAGAGTGAAATGGACTGATATTGGCCTAAATTAATGGACGAGTGAAAAACCGGGTCATCTCGTCTCTACGACCGACTGCGTTTAAATGGACCGGAGTGAAGGGCCAGTCTAAAGCGGGCCAGTCTAAAGCGGGCCAGTCTAAAGCGGGTCAGTCTAAAGCGGGCCAGTCTAAAGCGGGTCAGTCTAAAGAGGGCCAGTCTAAAGAGGGCCAGTCTAAAGAGGGCCAGTCTAAAGCGGGTCAGTCTAAAGCGGGCCAGTCTAAAGCGGGCCAGTCTAAAGAGGGCCAGTCTAAAGCGGGCCAGTCTAAAGCGGGCCAGTCTAAAGCGGGTCAGTCTAAAGCGGGCCAGTCTAAAGCGGGTCAGTCTAAAGCAGGCCAGTCTAAAGCGAGTCAGTCTAAAGCGGGTCAGTCTAAAGTGGGCCAGCCTCGGCCTCTTTCACGCGGGCCGAGAAGAATCCGGGACAGAGCGAGTGAAGCGTCTCCGGGGAAACGCCGGCGCACACGATCTGAGCTAAAATAGACTTCCTCCCACGGCCGGAAAAGAGGCGGACGAGCGGTGGACAAGTGGTGGACGAGCGGTGGACGAGCGGTGGACGAGCGGTGGACGAGCGGTGGACGAGCGGTGGACGAGCGGTGGACGAGCGGTGGACGAGCGGTGGACCAACGTGATCGGCAACAGCACTTCAAGAGCTTTAAATCTGGTTTTAATGTTCCAGAAGCAGAAGTTTAGATAAATCGATACTTTATTTAATCGTTTCTTATCGACTCTGAAAGTGTTTTGCTAAACTAAACATCATTATTTGGACGAAGCCATTTACTTTTCCCCTGAGCGTGTCGGTCCATCTACTTGTCTTTTATTGACCATTTCATTATTTGATCTCGGTTTTCAAACTCAGGGGGAGATAAAGAACACTTCAACTCAACACAACGACAACTTTTCCTCGACAAACAGACTCAAAAAGGTGTTATTTAAGGAGCGAAAGAAGACGAGTTCGACCGCCTCTTCTTGACCTCTGCCGTGACACTCGGTGGCGCTGTGGCGTTGGCGCTGTGGCGTTGGCACTCACCTCTCCTTGATGGACATCTGTTTGCTGGACATGGCGTCGGACTCCGTGGGCGACAGCAGCGGCAGCAGCTCTCCGGGGCTCAGGTCCTCGCTCGGGTCCAGGGGCGTGACCAGCGGCTGAGGGAACGAGGTCGGTTTGGGCGGCGGCTGCGACAGTCCCGGGCCCGCTTTGGCGCTGCCCGCGTACGGCTTGGGCAAAGTGAGGGGCCCTGGAGGCTTCGGAGCCGTTTGGGGCGAATGGGTGAACGGTTTGGGGAAAGTGGGAGGCGGCTGCGGGGCCTGGGGCGGGAGGAAGGACGCCGGTTTGGGCAGCGTTTGAGGAGGCTGGACGGAAGGAGGAGGAGGAAGATGATGATGATGAGGAGGGGGCGGAGCCGGGCCGCTGGAGGCGTGAGAAACTGTGCCAGACGAGACTTTAGCCACCAGGGGCTTCAGAGCAGAGGATTCTGGGAAGTCTGCGGAGAAAGAAGAAGAAAGAAGGTGTGAACTTTCTGCAAACGAGAACGTAACATGTAGAAAGAGCTTTACAAACATGAACAATATGAAGCCCCAGTGCAATATACAGTGCAATATACAGTGTAATGTACAGTGTAATATACAGTGCAATATACAGTGCAATATACAGTGCAATATACAGTGTAATGTACAGTGTAATATACAGTGCAATATACAGTGTAATATACAGTGTAATATACAGTGCAATATACAGTGTAATATACAGTGCAATATACAGTGCAATATACAGTGTAATATACAGTGTAATATACAGTGTAATATACAGTGCAATATACAGTGCAATGTACAGTGCAATATACAGTGCAATATACAGTGCAATATACAGTACAATGTACAGTGTAATATACAGTGTAATGTACAGTGAAATATACAGTGCAATATACAGTGTAATATACAGTGTAATATACATTGCAATATACAGCGTAATGTACAGTGCAATATACAGTGTAATATATAGTGCAATATACAGTGTAATATATAGTGTAATGTACAGTGTAATGTACAGTGCAATATACAGTGTAATATACAGTGTAATATACAGTGCAATATACAGTGTAATGTACAGTGCAATATACAGTGTAATATACAGTGCAATATACAGTGTAATGTACAGTGTAATGTACAGTGCAATATACAGTGTAATATATAGTGCAATATACAGTGTAATATACAGTGCAATATACAGTGAAATATACAGTGTAATATACAGTGCAATATACAGTGCAATATACAGTGTAATATACAGTGCAATATACAGTGCAATATACAGTGTAATATACAGTGCAATATACAGTGCAATAAACAGTACAATGTACAGTGTAATATACAGTGTAATGTACAGTGAAATATACAGTGCAATATACAGTGTAATATACAGTGTAATATACATTGCAATATACAGCGTAATGTACAGTGCAATATACAGTGTAATATATAGTGCAATATACAGTGTAATATATAGTGTAATGTACAGTGTAATGTACAGTGCAATTTACAGTGTAATATACAGTGTAATATACAGTGCAATATACAGTGTAATGTACAGTGCAATATACAGTGTAATATACAGTGCAATATACAGTGTAATATATAGTGTAATGTACAGTGTAATGTACAGTGCAATATACAGTGTAATATATAGTGCAATATACTATGTAATATATGGTGTAATGTACAGTGCAATATACAGTGCAATATACAGTGCAATATACAGTACAATGTACAGTGTAATATACAGTGTAATGTACAGTGAAATATACAGTGCAATATACAGTGTAATATACAGTGTAATATACATTGCAATATACAGCGTAATGTACAGTGCAATATACAGTGTAATATATAGTGCAATATACAGTGTAATATATAGTGTAATGTACAGTGTAATGTATAGTGCAATATACAGTGTAATATACAGTGTAATATACAGTGCAATATACAGTGTAATGTACAGTGCAATATACAGTGTAATATACAGTGTAATATACATTGCAATATACAGCGTAATGTACAGTGCAATATACAGTGTAATATATAGTGCAATATACAGTGTAATATATAGTGTAATGTACAGTGTAATGTACAGTGCAATATACAGTGTAATATACAGTGTAATATACAGTGCAATATACAGTGTAATATATAGTGTAATGTACAGTGTAATGTACAGTGCAATATACAGTGTAATATATAGTGCAATATACTATGTAATATATGGTGTAATGTACAGTGTAATGTACAGTGCAATGTACGGTGTAATATACAGTGCAATATACAGTGTAATATATAGTGTAATATACAGTGCAATATACAGTGTAATGTATGGTGTAATGTACAGTGTAATGTAGAGTGCAATGTACGGTGTAATATACAGTGCACTATACAGTGTAATGTACAGTGTAATATACAGTGTAATGTACAGTGCAATATACAGTGCAATATACAGTGTAATATACAGTGTAATATACAGTGCAATATACAGTGTAATGTAAAGTGTAATATACGGTGTAATATACAGTGTTATATACATTGTAATATACAGTGTAATATACAGTGTAATGTACAGTGAAATATACAGTGCAATATACAGTGTAATATACAGTGTAATAAACGGTGTAATATACAGTGTAATGTAAAGTGTAATATACAGTGCAATATACAGTGCAATATACAGTATAATGTACAGTGTAATGTACAGTGTAATATACAGTGTAATATACAGTGTAATGTACAGTGTAATATATAGTGCAATATACAGTGCAATATACAGTGTTATATACAGTGTAATGTACAGTGAAATATACAGTGCAATATACAGTGTAATATACAGTGTAATAAACGGTGTAATATATAGTGTAATGTAAAGTGTAATATACAGTGCAATATACAGTGCAATGTACAGTATAATGTACAGTGTAATGTACAGTGTAATATACAGTGTAATATACAGTGTAATGTACAGTGCAATATACAGTGTAATATACAGTGTAATAAACGGTGTAATATACAGTGTAATGTAAAGTGTAATATACAGTGCAATATACAGTGCAATATACAGTACAATATACAGTGTAATATACAGTGTAATGTACAGTGTAATGTACAGTGTAATATATAGTGCAATATACAGTGCAATATACAGTGTAATATACAGTGTAATGTACAGTGCAATATATAGTGCAATATACAGTGTAATATAAAGTGCAATATACAGTGTAATGTACAGTGCAATATACAGTGCAATATACAGTGTAATATACAGTGCAATGTACAGTGTAATATACAGTGTAAAGTACAGTGCAATATATAGTGCAATATACAGTGTAATATACAGTGTACTATACAGTGTAATGTACAGTGTAATGTACAGTGTAATATACAGTGTAATATACAGTGTACTATACAGTGTGATGTACAGAGTAATGTACAGTGCAATATATAGTGCAATATATAGTGCAATATACAGTGTAATATACAGTGCAATATACAGTGCAATATACAGTGCAATATACAGTGTAATATACAGTGTAATATACAGTGCAATATACAGTGTAATATACAGTGCAATATACAGTGCAATATACAGTGCAATATACAGTACAATATACAGTGTAATATACAGTGTAATGCACAGTGAAATATACAGTGCAATATACAGTGTAATATACAGTGTAATATACATTGCAATATACAGCGTAATGTACAGTGCAATATACAGTGTAATATATAGTGCAATATACAGTGTAATATATAGTGTAATGTACAGTGTAATGTACAGTGCAATATACAGTGTAATATACAGTGTAATATACAGTGCAATATACAGTGTAATGTACAGTGCAATATACAGTGTAATATACAGTGCAATATACAGTGTAATATATAGTGTAATGTACAGTGTAATGTACAGTGCAATATACAGTGTAATATATAGTGTAATATACAGTGTAATGTACAGTGCAATATACAGTGTAATATACAGTGCAATATACAGTGTAATGTACAGTGCAATATACAGTGTAATATACAGTGTAATATATAGTGTAATGTACAGTGTAATGTACAGTGCAATATACAGTGTAATATATGGTGTAATGTACAGTGTAATGTACAGTGCAATGTACGGTGTAATATACAGTGCAATATACAGTGTAATATATAGTGTAATATACAGTGTAATGTACAGTGCAATATACAGTGCAATATACAGTGTAATATACAGTGTAATATACAGTGCAATATACAGTGTAATGTAAAGTGTAATATACGGTGTAATATACAGTGCTATATACATTGTAATATACAGTGTAATATACAGTGCAATATACAGTGTAATATATAGTGTAATATACAGTGCAATATACAGTGTAATGTATGGTGTAATGTACAGTGTAATGTAGAGTGCAATGTACGGTGTAATATACAGTGCAATATACAGTGTAATGTACAGTGTAATATACAGTGTAATGTACAGTGCAATATACAGTGCAATATACAGTGTAATGTAAAGTGTAATATACGGTGTAATATACAGTGTTATATACATTGTAATATACAGTGTAATATACAGTGTAATGTACAGTGAAATATACAGTGCAATATACAGTGTAATATACAGTGTAATAAACGGTGTAATATACAGTGTAATGTAAAGTGTAATATACAGTGCAATATACAGTGCAATATACAGTATAATGTACAGTGTAATGTACAGTGTAATATACAGTGTAATATACAGTGTAATGTACAGTGTAATATATAGTGCAATATACAGTGCAATATACAGTGTTATATACAGTGTAATGTACAGTGAAATATACAGTGCAATATACAGTGTAATATACAGTGTAATAAACGGTGTAATATATAGTGTAATGTAAAGTGTAATATACAGTGCAATATACAGTGCAATGTACAGTATAATGTACAGTGTAATGTACAGTGTAATATACAGTGTAATATACAGTGTAATGTACAGTGAAATATACAGTGCAATATACAGTGTAATATACAGTGTAATAAACGGTGTAATATACAGTGTAATGTAAAGTGTAATATACAGTGCAATATACAGTGCAATATACAGTACAATATACAGTGTAATATACAGTGTAATGTACAGTGTAATGTACAGTGTAATATATAGTGCAATATACAGTGCAATATACAGTGTAATATACAGTGTAATGTACAGTGCAATATATAGTGCAATATACAGTGTAATATAAAGTGCAATATACAGTGTAATGTACAGTGCAATATACAGTGCAATATACAGTGTAATATACAGTGCAATGTACAGTGTAATATACAGTGTAAAGTACAGTGCAATATATAGTGCAATATACAGTGTAATATACAGTGTACTATACAGTGTAATGTACAGTGTAATGTACAGTGTAATATACAGTGTAATATACAGTGTACTATACAGTGTGATGTACAGAGTAATGTACAGTGCAATATATAGTGCAATATATAGTGCAATATACAGTGTAATATACAGTGCAATATACAGTGCAATATACAGTGCAATATACAGTGTAATATACAGTGTAATATACAGTGCAATATACAGTGTAATATACAGTGCAATATACAGTGCAATATACAGTGCAATATACAGTACAATATACAGTGTAATATACAGTGTAATGCACAGTGAAATATACAGTGCAATATACAGTGTAATATACAGTGTAATATACATTGCAATATACAGCGTAATGTACAGTGCAATATACAGTGTAATATATAGTGCAATATACAGTGTAATATATAGTGTAATGTACAGTGTAATGTACAGTGCAATATACAGTGTAATATACAGTGTAATATACAGTGCAATATACAGTGTAATGTACAGTGCAATATACAGTGTAATATACAGTGCAATATACAGTGTAATATATAGTGTAATGTACAGTGTAATGTACAGTGCAATATACAGTGTAATATATAGTGTAATATACAGTGTAATGTACAGTGCAATATACAGTGTAATATACAGTGCAATATACAGTGTAATGTACAGTGCAATATACAGTGTAATATACAGTGTAATATATAGTGTAATGTACAGTGTAATGTACAGTGCAATATACAGTGTAATATATGGTGTAATGTACAGTGTAATGTACAGTGCAATGTACGGTGTAATATACAGTGCAATATACAGTGTAATATATAGTGTAATATACAGTGTAATGTACAGTGCAATATACAGTGCAATATACAGTGTAATATACAGTGTAATATACAGTGCAATATACAGTGTAATGTAAAGTGTAATATACGGTGTAATATACAGTGCTATATACATTGTAATATACAGTGTAATATACAGTGTAATGTACAGTTAAATATACAGTGCAATATACAGTGTAATATACAGTGTAATAAACGGTGTAATATACAGTGTAATGTAAAGTGTAATATACAGTGCAATATACAGTGCAATGTACAGTATAATGTACAGTGTAATGTACAGTGTAATATACAGTGTAATGTACAGTGTAATGTACAGTGAAATATACAGTGCAATATACAGTGTAATATACAGTGTAATATACAGTGTAATGTACAGTGAAATATACAGTGCAATATACAGTGTAATATACAGTGTAATATACAGTGTAATGTAAAGTGTAATATACAGTGCAATATACAGTGCAATGTAAAGTGTAATATACGGTGTAATATACAGTGCTATATACATTGTAATATACAGTGTAATATACAGTGTAATGTACAGTGAAATATACAGTGCAATATACAGTGTAATATACAGTGTAATAAACGGTGTAATATACAGTGTAATGTAAAGTGTAATATACAGTGCAATATACAGTGCAATGTACAGTATAATGTACAGTGTAGTGTACAGTGTAATATACAGTGTAATATACAGTGTAATGTACAGTGTAATGTACAGTGTAATATATAGTGCAATATACAGTGCAATATACAGTGTAATGTACAGTGTAATGTACAGTGAAATATACAGTGCAATATACAGTGTAATATACAGTGTAATAAACGGTGTAATATACAGTGTAATGTAAAGTGTAATATACAGTGCAATATACAGTGCAATGTACAGTATAATGTACAGTGTAATGTACAGTGTAATATACAGTGTAATATACAGTGTAATGTACAGTGAAATATACAGTGCAATATACAGTGTAATATACAGTGTAATAAACGGTGTAATATACAGTGTAATATACAGTGCAATATACAGTGCAATATACAGTGCAATATACAGTGTAATATATAGTGTAATGTACAGTGTAATGTACAGTGTAATATATAGTGCAATATACAGTGTAATATACAGTGTAATGTACAGTTAAATATACAGTGCAATATACAGTGTAATGTACAGTGTAATATACAGTGTAATATACAGTGTAATAAACGGTGTAATATACAGTGTAATGTAAAGTGTAATATACAGTGCAATATACAGTGCAATGTACAGTATAATGTACAGTGTAATGTACAGTGTAATATACAGTGTAATATACAGTGTAATGTACAGTGAAATATACAGTGCAATATACAGTGTAATATACAGTGTAATAAACGGTGTAATATACAGTGTAATATACAGTGCAATATACAGTGCAATATACAGTGCAATATACAGTGTAATATATAGTGTAATGTACAGTGTAATGTACAGTGTAATATATAGTGCAATATACAGTGTAATATACAGTGTAATGTACAGTTAAATATACAGTGCAATATACAGTGTAATGTACAGTGTAATATACAGTGTAATATACAGTGTAATAAACGGTGTAATATACAGTGTAATGTAAAGTGTAATATACAGTGCAATATACAGTGCAATGTACAGTATAATGTACAGTGTAATGTACAGTGTAATATACAGTGTAATATACATTGCAATATACAGCGTAATGTACAGTGCAATATACAGTGTAATATATAGTGCAATATACAGTGTAATATATAGTGTAATGTACAGTGTAATGTACAGTGCAATATACAGTGTAATATACAGTGTAATATACAGTGCAATATACAGTGTAATGTACAGTGCAATATACAGTGTAATGTACAGTGCAATATACAGTGTAATATATAGTGTAATGTACAGTGTAATGTACAGTGCAATATACAGTGTAATATATAGTGTAATGTACAGTGTAATATACAGTGTAATATACAGTGCAATATACAGTGTAATGTACAGTGCAATATACAGTGTAATATATGGTGTAATGTACAGTGTAATGTACAGTGCAATGTACGGTGTAATATACAGTGCAATATACAGTGTAATGTACAGTGCAATATACAGTGTAATGTACAGTGTAATGTACAGTGCAATGTACGGTGTAATATACAGTGCAATATACAGTGTAATGTACAGTGTAATATACAGTGTAATGTACAGTGCAATATACAGTGCAATATACAGTGTAATATACAGTGCAATATACAGTGTAATGTAAAGTGTAATATACAGTGCTATATACATTGTAATATACAGTGTAATATACAGTGTAATGTACAGTTAAATATACAGTGCAATATACAGTGTAATATACAGTGTAATAAACGGTGTAATATACAGTGTAATGTAAAGTGTAATATACAGTGCAATATATAGTGTAATGTACAGTGTAATGTACAGTGCAATATACAGTGTAATATATGGTGTAATGTACAGTGTAATATATAGTGTAATGTACAGTGTAATGTACAGTGCAATATACAGTGTAATATATGGTGTAATGTACAGTGTAATGTACAGTGCAATGTACGGTGTAATATACAGTGCAATATACAGTGTAATGTACAGTGCAATATACAGTGTAATGTATGGTGTAATGTACAGTGTAATGTACAGTGCAATGTACGGTGTAATATACAGTACAATATACAGTGTAATATACAGTGTAATGCACAGTGAAATATACAGTGCAATATACAGTGTAATATACAGTGTAATATACATTGCAATATACAGCGTAATGTACAGTGCAATATACAGTGTAATATATAGTGCAATATACAGTGTAATATATAGTGTAATGTACAGTGTAATGTACAGTGCAATATACAGTGTAATATACAGTGTAATATACAGTGCAATATACAGTGTAATGTACAGTGCAATATACAGTGTAATATACAGTGCAATATACAGTGTAATATATAGTGTAATGTACAGTGTAATGTACAGTGCAATATACAGTGTAATATATAGTGTAATATACAGTGTAATGTACAGTGCAATATACAGTGTAATATACAGTGCAATATACAGTGTAATGTACAGTGCAATATACAGTGTAATATACAGTGTAATATATAGTGTAATGTACAGTGTAATGTACAGTGCAATATACAGTGTAATATATGGTGTAATGTACAGTGTAATGTACAGTGCAATGTACGGTGTAATATACAGTGCAATATACAGTGTAATATATAGTGTAATATACAGTGTAATGTACAGTGCAATATACAGTGCAATATACAGTGTAATATACAGTGTAATATACAGTGCAATATACAGTGTAATGTAAAGTGTAATATACGGTGTAATATACAGTGCTATATACATTGTAATATACAGTGTAATATACAGTGCAATATACAGTGTAATATATAGTGTAATATACAGTGCAATATACAGTGTAATGTATGGTGTAATGTACAGTGTAATGTAGAGTGCAATGTACGGTGTAATATACAGTGCAATATACAGTGTAATGTACAGTGTAATATACAGTGTAATGTACAGTGCAATATACAGTGCAATATACAGTGTAATATACAGTGTAATATACAGTGCAATATACAGTGTAATGTAAAGTGTAATATACGGTGTAATATACAGTGTTATATACATTGTAATATACAGTGTAATATACAGTGTAATGTACAGTGAAATATACAGTGCAATATACAGTGTAATATACAGTGTAATAAACGGTGTAATATACAGTGTAATGTAAAGTGTAATATACAGTGCAATATACAGTGCAATATACAGTATAATGTACAGTGTAATGTACAGTGTAATATACAGTGTAATATACAGTGTAATGTACAGTGTAATATATAGTGCAATATACAGTGCAATATACAGTGTTATATACAGTGTAATGTACAGTGAAATATACAGTGCAATATACAGTGTAATATACAGTGTAATAAACGGTGTAATATATAGTGTAATGTAAAGTGTAATATACAGTGCAATATACAGTGCAATGTACAGTATAATGTACAGTGTAATGTACAGTGTAATATACAGTGTAATATACAGTGTAATGTACAGTGAAATATACAGTGCAATATACAGTGTAATATACAGTGTAATAAACGGTGTAATATACAGTGTAATGTAAAGTGTAATATACAGTGCAATATACAGTGCAATATACAGTACAATATACAGTGTAATATACAGTGTAATGTACAGTGTAATGTACAGTGTAATATATAGTGCAATATACAGTGCAATATACAGTGTAATATACAGTGTAATGTACAGTGCAATATATAGTGCAATATACAGTGTAATATAAAGTGCAATATACAGTGTAATGTACAGTGCAATATACAGTGCAATATACAGTGTAATATACAGTGCAATGTACAGTGTAATATACAGTATAAGTACAGTGCAATATATAGTGCAATATACAGTGTAATATACAGTGTACTATACAGTGTAATGTACAGTGTAATGTACAGTGTAATATACAGTGTAATATACAGTGTACTATACAGTGTGATGTACAGAGTAATGTACAGTGCAATATATAGTGCAATATATAGTGCAATATACAGTGTAATATACAGTGCAATATACAGTGCAATATACAGTGCAATATACAGTGTAATATACAGTGTAATATACAGTGCAATATACAGTGTAATATACAGTGCAATATACAGTGCAATATACAGTGCAATATACAGTACAATATACAGTGTAATATACAGTGTAATGCACAGTGAAATATACAGTGCAATATACAGTGTAATATACAGTGTAATATACATTGCAATATACAGCGTAATGTACAGTGCAATATACAGTGTAATATATAGTGCAATATACAGTGTAATATATAGTGTAATGTACAGTGTAATGTACAGTGCAATATACAGTGTAATATACAGTGTAATATACAGTGCAATATACAGTGTAATGTACAGTGCAATATACAGTGTAATATACAGTGCAATATACAGTGTAATATATAGTGTAATGTACAGTGTAATGTACAGTGCAATATACAGTGTAATATATAGTGTAATATACAGTGTAATGTACAGTGCAATATACAGTGTAATATACAGTGCAATATACAGTGTAATGTACAGTGCAATATACAGTGTAATATACAGTGTAATATATAGTGTAATGTACAGTGTAATGTACAGTGTAATGTACAGTGCAATATACAGTGTAATATATGGTGTAATGTACAGTGTAATGTACAGTGCAATGTACGGTGTAATATACAGTGCAATATACAGTGTAATATATAGTGTAATATACAGTGTAATGTACAGTGCAATATACAGTGCAATATACAGTGTAATATACAGTGTAATATACAGTGCAATATACAGTGTAATGTAAAGTGTAATATACGGTGTAATATACAGTGCTATATACATTGTAATATACAGTGTAATATACAGTGTAATGTACAGTTAAATATACAGTGCAATATACAGTGTAATATACAGTGTAATAAACGGTGTAATATACAGTGTAATGTAAAGTGTAATATACAGTGCAATATACAGTGCAATGTACAGTATAATGTACAGTGTAATGTACAGTGTAATATACAGTGTAATGTACAGTGTAATGTACAGTGAAATATACAGTGCAATATACAGTGTAATATACAGTGTAATATACAGTGTAATGTACAGTGAAATATACAGTGCAATATACAGTGTAATATACAGTGTAATATACAGTGTAATGTAAAGTGTAATATACAGTGCAATATACAGTGCAATGTAAAGTGTAATATACGGTGTAATATACAGTGCTATATACATTGTAATATACAGTGTAATATACAGTGTAATGTACAGTGAAATATACAGTGCAATATACAGTGTAATATACAGTGTAATAAACGGTGTAATATACAGTGTAATGTAAAGTGTAATATACAGTGCAATATACAGTGCAATGTACAGTATAATGTACAGTGTAGTGTACAGTGTAATATACAGTGTAATATACAGTGTAATGTACAGTGTAATGTACAGTGTAATATATAGTGCAATATACAGTGTAATATATAGTGTAATGTACAGTGTAATGTACAGTGCAATATACAGTGTAATATACAGTGTAATATACAGTGCAATATACAGTGTAATGTACAGTGCAATATACAGTGTAATATACAGTGCAATATACAGTGTAATATATAGTGTAATGTACAGTGTAATGTACAGTGCAATATACAGTGCAATATACAGTGTAATATACAGTGTAATAAACGGTGTAATATACAGTGTAATATACAGTGCAATATACAGTGCAATATACAGTGCAATATACAGTGTAATATATAGTGTAATGTACAGTGTAATGTACAGTGTAATATATAGTGCAATATACAGTGTAATATACAGTGTAATGTACAGTTAAATATACAGTGCAATATACAGTGTAATGTACAGTGTAATATACAGTGTAATATACAGTGTAATAAACGGTGTAATATACAGTGTAATGTAAAGTGTAATATACAGTGCAATATACAGTGCAATGTACAGTATAATGTACAGTGTAATGTACAGTGTAATATACAGTGTAATATACAGTGTAATGTACAGTGAAATATACAGTGCAATATACAGTGTAATATACAGTGTAATAAACGGTGTAATATAGAGTGTAATATACAGTGCAATATACAGTGCAATATACAGTGCAATATACAGTGTAATATATAGTGTAATGTACAGTGTAATGTACAGTGTAATATATAGTGCAATATACAGTGTAATATACAGTGTAATGTACAGTTAAATATACAGTGCAATATACAGTGTAATGTACAGTGTAATATACAGTGTAATATACAGTGTAATAAACGGTGTAATATACAGTGTAATGTAAAGTGTAATATACAGTGCAATATACAGTGCAATGTACAGTATAATGTACAGTGTAATGTACAGTGTAATATACAGTGTAATATACATTGCAATATACAGCGTAATGTACAGTGAAATATACAGTGTAATATATAGTGCAATATACAGTGTAATATATAGTGTAATGTACAGTGTAATGTACAGTGCAATATACAGTGTAATATACAGTGTAATATACAGTGCAATATACAGTGTAATGTACAGTGCAATATACAGTGTAATGTACAGTGCAATATACAGTGTAATATATAGTGTAATGTACAGTGTAATGTACAGTGCAATATACAGTGTAATATATAGTGTAATGTACAGTGTAATATACAGTGTAATATACAGTGCAATATACAGTGTAATGTACAGTGCAATATACAGTGTAATATATGGTGTAATGTACAGTGTAATGTACAGTGCAATGTACGGTGTAATATACAGTGCAATATACAGTGTAATGTACAGTGCAATATACAGTGTAATGTACAGTGTAATGTACAGTGCAATGTACGGTGTAATATACAGTGCAATATACAGTGTAATGTACAGTGTAATATACAGTGTAATGTACAGTGCAATATACAGTGTAATATACAGTGCAATATACAGTGTAATGTAAAGTGTAATATACAGTGCTATATACATTGTAATATACAGTGTAATATACAGTGTAATGTACAGTTAAATATACAGTGCAATATACAGTGTAATATACAGTGTAATAAACGGTGTAATATACAGTGTAATGTAAAGTGTAATATACAGTGCAATATATAGTGTAATGTACAGTGTAATGTACAGTGCAATATACAGTGTAATATATGGTGTAATGTACAGTGTAATATATAGTGTAATGTACAGTGTAATGTACAGTGCAATATACAGTGTAATATATGGTGTAATGTACAGTGTAATGTACAGTGCAATGTACGGTGTAATATACAGTGCAATATACAGTGTAATGTACAGTGCAATATACAGTGTAATGTATGGTGTAATGTACAGTGTAATGTACAGTGCAATGTACGGTGTAATATACAGTACAATATACAGTGTAATATACAGTGTAATGCACAGTGAAATATACAGTGCAATATACAGTGTAATATACAGTGTAATATACATTGCAATATACAGCGTAATGTACAGTGCAATATACAGTGTAATATATAGTGCAATATACAGTGTAATATATAGTGTAATGTACAGTGTAATGTACAGTGCAATATACAGTGTAATATACAGTGTAATATACAGTGCAATATACAGTGTAATGTACAGTGCAATATACAGTGTAATATACAGTGCAATATACAGTGTAATATATAGTGTAATGTACAGTGTAATGTACAGTGCAATATACAGTGTAATATATAGTGTAATATACAGTGTAATGTACAGTGCAATATACAGTGTAATATACAGTGCAATATACAGTGTAATGTACAGTGCAATATACAGTGTAATATACAGTGTAATATATAGTGTAATGTACAGTGTAATGTACAGTGCAATATACAGTGTAATATATGGTGTAATGTACAGTGTAATGTACAGTGCAATGTACGGTGTAATATACAGTGCAATATACAGTGTAATATATAGTGTAATATACAGTGTAATGTACAGTGCAATATACAGTGCAATATACAGTGTAATATACAGTGTAATATACAGTGCAATATACAGTGTAATGTAAAGTGTAATATACGGTGTAATATACAGTGCTATATACATTGTAATATACAGTGTAATATACAGTGCAATATACAGTGTAATATATAGTGTAATATACAGTGCAATATACAGTGTAATGTATGGTGTAATGTACAGTGTAATGTAGAGTGCAATGTACGGTGTAATATACAGTGCAATATACAGTGTAATGTACAGTGTAATATACAGTGTAATGTACAGTGCAATATACAGTGCAATATACAGTGTAATATACAGTGTAATATACAGTGCAATATACAGTGTAATGTAAAGTGTAATATACGGTGTAATATACAGTGTTATATACATTGTAATATACAGTGTAATATACAGTGTAATGTACAGTGAAATATACAGTGCAATATACAGTGTAATATACAGTGTAATAAACGGTGTAATATACAGTGTAATGTAAAGTGTAATATACAGTGCAATATACAGTGCAATATACAGTATAATGTACAGTGTAATGTACAGTGTAATATACAGTGTAATATACAGTGTAATGTACAGTGTAATATATAGTGCAATATACAGTGCAATATACAGTGTTATATACAGTGTAATGTACAGTGAAATATACAGTGCAATATACAGTGTAATATACAGTGTAATAAACGGTGTAATATATAGTGTAATGTAAAGTGTAATATACAGTGCAATATACAGTGCAATGTACAGTATAATGTACAGTGTAATGTACAGTGTAATATACAGTGTAATATACAGTGTAATGTACAGTGAAATATACAGTGCAATATACAGTGTAATATACAGTGTAATAAACGGTGTAATATACAGTGTAATGTAAAGTGTAATATACAGTGCAATATACAGTGCAATATACAGTACAATATACAGTGTAATATACAGTGTAATGTACAGTGTAATGTACAGTGTAATATATAGTGCAATATACAGTGCAATATACAGTGTAATATACAGTGTAATGTACAGTGCAATATATAGTGCAATATACAGTGTAATATAAAGTGCAATATACAGTGTAATGTACAGTGCAATATACAGTGCAATATACAGTGTAATATACAGTGCAATGTACAGTGTAATATACAGTGTAAAGTACAGTGCAATATATAGTGCAATATACAGTGTAATATACAGTGTACTATACAGTGTAATGTACAGTGTAATGTACAGTGTAATATACAGTGTAATATACAGTGTACTATACAGTGTGATGTACAGAGTAATGTACAGTGCAATATATAGTGCAATATATAGTGCAATATACAGTGTAATATACAGTGCAATATACAGTGCAATATACAGTGCAATATACAGTGTAATATACAGTGTAATATACAGTGCAATATACAGTGTAATATACAGTGCAATATACAGTGCAATATACAGTGCAATATACAGTACAATATACAGTGTAATATACAGTGTAATGCACAGTGAAATATACAGTGCAATATACAGTGTAATATACAGTGTAATATACATTGCAATATACAGCGTAATGTACAGTGCAATATACAGTGTAATATATAGTGCAATATACAGTGTAATATATAGTGTAATGTACAGTGTAATGTACAGTGCAATATACAGTGTAATATACAGTGTAATATACAGTGCAATATACAGTGTAATGTACAGTGCAATATACAGTGTAATATACAGTGCAATATACAGTGTAATATATAGTGTAATGTACAGTGTAATGTACAGTGCAATATACAGTGTAATATATAGTGTAATATACAGTGTAATGTACAGTGCAATATACAGTGTAATATACAGTGCAATATACAGTGTAATGTACAGTGCAATATACAGTGTAATATACAGTGTAATATATAGTGTAATGTACAGTGTAATGTACAGTGCAATATACAGTGTAATATATGGTGTAATGTACAGTGTAATGTACAGTGCAATGTACGGTGTAATATACAGTGCAATATACAGTGTAATATATAGTGTAATATACAGTGTAATGTACAGTGCAATATACAGTGCAATATACAGTGTAATATACAGTGTAATATAAAGTGCAATATACAGTGTAATGTAAAGTGTAATATACGGTGTAATATACAGTGCTATATACATTGTAATATACAGTGTAATATACAGTGTAATGTACAGTTAAATATACAGTGCAATATACAGTGTAATATACAGTGTAATAAACGGTGTAATATACAGTGTAATGTAAAGTGTAATATACAGTGCAATATACAGTGCAATGTACAGTATAATGTACAGTGTAATGTACAGTGTAATATACAGTGTAATGTACAGTGTAATGTACAGTGAAATATACAGTGCAATATACAGTGTAATATACAGTGTAATATACAGTGTAATGTACAGTGAAATATACAGTGCAATATACAGTGTAATATACAGTGTAATATACAGTGTAATGTAAAGTGTAATATACAGTGCAATATACAGTGCAATGTAAAGTGTAATATACGGTGTAATATACAGTGCTATATACATTGTAATATACAGTGTAATATACAGTGTAATGTACAGTGAAATATACAGTGCAATATACAGTGTAATATACAGTGTAATAAACGGTGTAATATACAGTGTAATGTAAAGTGTAATATACAGTGCAATATACAGTGCAATGTACAGTATAATGTACAGTGTAGTGTACAGTGTAATATACAGTGTAATATACAGTGTAATGTACAGTGTAATGTACAGTGTAATATATAGTGCAATATACAGTGCAATATACAGTGTAATATACAGTGTAATGTACAGTGTAATGTACAGTGAAATATACAGTGCAATATACAGTGTAATATACAGTGTAATAAACGGTGTAATATACAGTGTAATGTAAAGTGTAATATACAGTGCAATATACAGTGCAATGTACAGTATAATGTACAGTGTAATATACAGTGTAATATACAGTGTAATGTACAGTGAAATATACAGTGCAATATACAGTGTAATATACAGTGTAATAAACGGTGTAATATACAGTGTAATATACAGTGCAATATACAGTGCAATATACAGTGCAATATACAGTGTAATATATAGTGTAATGTACAGTGTAATGTACAGTGTAATATATAGTGCAATATACAGTGTAATATACAGTGTAATGTACAGTTAAATATACAGTGCAATATACAGTGTAATGTACAGTGTAATATACAGTGTAATATACAGTGTAATAAACGGTGTAATATACAGTGTAATGTAAAGTGTAATATACAGTGCAATATACAGTGCAATGTACAGTATAATGTACAGTGTAATGTACAGTGTAATATACAGTGTAATATACAGTGTAATGTACAGTGAAATATACAGTGCAATATACAGTGTAATATACAGTGTAATAAACGGTGTAATATACAGTGTAATATACAGTGCAATATACAGTGCAATATACAGTGCAATATACAGTGTAATATATAGTGTAATGTACAGTGTAATGTACAGTGTAATATATAGTGCAATATACAGTGTAATATACAGTGTAATGTACAGTTAAATATACAGTGCAATATACAGTGTAATGTACAGTGTAATATACAGTGTAATATACAGTGTAATAAACGGTGTAATATACAGTGTAATGTAAAGTGTAATATACAGTGCAATATACAGTGCAATGTACAGTATAATGTACAGTGTAATGTACAGTGTAATATACAGTGTAATATACATTGCAATATACAGCGTAATGTACAGTGCAATATACAGTGTAATATATAGTGCAATATACAGTGTAATATATAGTGTAATGTACAGTGTAATGTACAGTGCAATATACAGTGTAATATACAGTGTAATATACAGTGCAATATACAGTGTAATGTACAGTGCAATATACAGTGTAATGTACAGTGCAATATACAGTGTAATATATAGTGTAATGTACAGTGTAATGTACAGTGCAATATACAGTGTAATATATAGTGTAATGTACAGTGTAATATACAGTGTAATATACAGTGCAATATACAGTGTAATGTACAGTGCAATATACAGTGTAATATATGGTGTAATGTACAGTGTAATGTACAGTGCAATGTACGGTGTAATATACAGTGCAATATACAGTGTAATGTACAGTGCAATATACAGTGTAATGTACAGTGTAATGTACAGTGCAATGTACGGTGTAATATACAGTGCAATATACAGTGTAATGTACAGTGTAATATACAGTGTAATGTACAGTGCAATATACAGTGCAATATACAGTGTAATATACAGTGCAATATACAGTGTAATGTAAAGTGTAATATACAGTGCTATATACATTGTAATATACAGTGTAATATACAGTGTAATGTACAGTTAAATATACAGTGCAATATACAGTGTAATATACAGTGTAATAAACGGTGTAATATACAGTGTAATGTAAAGTGTAATATACAGTGCAATATATAGTGTAATGTACAGTGTAATGTACAGTGCAATATACAGTGTAATATATGGTGTAATGTACAGTGTAATATATAGTGTAATGTACAGTGTAATGTACAGTGCAATATACAGTGTAATATATGGTGTAATGTACAGTGTAATGTACAGTGCAATGTACGGTGTAATATACAGTGCAATATACAGTGTAATGTACAGTGCAATATACAGTGTAATGTATGGTGTAATGTACAGTGTAATGTACAGTGCAATGTACGGTGTAATATACAGTGCAATATACAGTGTAATGTACAGTGTAATATACAGTGTAATGTACAGTGCAATATACAGTGCAATATACAGTGTAATATACAGTGTAATATACAGTGCAATATACAGTGTAATGTAAAGTGTAATATACAGTGCTATATACAGTGCTATATACAGTGTAATATACAGTGTAATGTACAGTTAAATATACAGTGCAATATACAGTGTAATATACAGTGTAATAAACGGTGTAATATACAGTGTAATGTAAAGTGTAATATACAGTGCAATATACAGTGCAATGTACAGTATAATGTACAGTGTAATGTACAGTGTAATATACAGTGTAATGTACAGTGTAATGTACAGTGAAATATACAGTGCAATATACAGTGTAATATACAGTGTAATGTACAGTGTAATGTACAGTGAAATATACAGTGCAATATACAGTGTAATATACAGTGTAATATACAGTGTAATGTACAGTGAAATATACAGTGCAATATACAGTGTAATATACAGTGTAATAAACGGTGTAATATACAGTGTAATGTAAAGTGTAATATACAGTGCAATATACAGTGCAATGTACAGTATAATGTACAGTGTAATGTACAGTGTAATATACAGTGTAATATACAGTGTAATGTACAGTGAAATATACAGTGCAATATACAGTGTAATATACAGTGCAATATACAGTGCAATATACAGTGTAATATACAGTGTAATGTACAGTGCTATATACAGTGCAATGTGCAGTGTAATATACAGTGCAATGTACAGTGCAATATACAGTGCAATATACAGTGTAATATACAGTGTAATGTACAATGTAATATACAGTGTAATGTACAGTGTAATGCACAGTGCAATATACAGTATAGTATACAGTGTAATGTACAGTGCAATATACAGTGTAATATACAGTGTAATGTACAGTTTAATCACAACAAAAACACATATAAACATCAACAAACTATTAAATGATTGAAATCTCTGGTGCTTGACTTTATTCCTTTAGAGCAATTTTCTATTTTCCCTCAAAGAGCATGAAATAAAGAAGCATTTTGTGATAAAATCAGACCGATGAATGCTGTCTGCATGTGTTTTTGTTGCTCGGCGGTGGAGGAGTTTATAACCAGGGTTAGTTTGTTGTTGTTGTTTTTACATTTTTTATGAGAAAAAGGGTCATTTTAGCATCATGTGATTTAGCGTCATGTGATTTAGCATCATGTGATTTAGCATCCTTTTGCTATGGCAACACAACAACACAAAGACAAACTACATTGAATATGAGCCCAACAATCATAATAGACAAAAATGAC
>NW_027315746.1:4661261-4705354 GCF_026437365.1 Eucyclogobius newberryi | reverse complement strand
ATGCCTCTCCCTCTCTTCCTCTCCTTTATCCATGACTCCCTCTCTTCCTCTCCTTTATCCATGTCTCTCTCTCTTCCTCTCCTTTATCCATGTCTCTCTCTCTTCCTCTCCTTTATCCATGTCTCTCTCTCTTCCTCTCCTTTATCCATGTCTCTCTCTCTTCCTCTCCTTTATCCATGTCTCTCTCTCTTCCTCTCCTTTATCCATGCTTCCCTCTCTTCCTCTCATTTCCCGCACTGGCCTGGAGCTGACAAACGGCCGCTCGGCAACAGTCGCCGGGGCGACGGCGACGGCGGTGTCCGTGCGAGACGTCCGCGCGAGTCGTCCGCGCGAGACGTTTGCGCTCCGTCGCGGCGAGTCAAAAGTCCTACCTGCAAAGCGCTGCGGAGCGGAGGAGAAGGGAGCGGCCGGGTCGCCCCGCCGCGCTGCACGCTCCGGGTCGTCATGGCGATGCGTGAGGCGTTCGCGGCCCCGGTCAAAGTGCGGTAAACGCTGGCTCTGCTCGCTGTGGCCGGCCCCTCCCAGCGCCTCCTGCACGGCGGCTGCGGTGGCGGCGGCTGGTGCGCACGAGGGGGGCTGGGGGTCCTCCTCGCCGCTGGGGCTCATGGAGAAGTACTTTGGCGTCCTCTCCTGGTGGCTGCCGGTACTGCGGCCAGGAGGAACCACACGTAGAGTTTAGTCACTTTAGCGGTCATTTCCATTGCACATTTAGACTTTTTCAACACATTATCAACCAAATGATATCAACCAAATGAAAGATGAAATATGGTGATTATAGTCTTTTACATAGACAATATTTAAAATTAAAGTGAATCATTGATGAAAATTTATTGGAAATCGTTTTGTCTTTGTCTAGTCCGTTTAGTCCGACTGGCTGTTTTCATGGAATGTGTCATTTTAAATAATAGATTTTAAATTTAGATCGTTACAATTTACTTTTAGACGATTCTTAGAAAAAACTGTTCATAAAAACAACAAAGACCATTTTCAGCTGGAAAACATTTGACAAAATCAACATAAACAATCTTTCAATTTAAAATGCTTCAAATATTTAGTATTTTGGTTAAATTTAAATGTTGAGAACGTCATTCTTCAGTCTGTTTCGCCTTCAGGTCGTCGCTTTGTCGTTAACAAACAATAACAAACATTTGACATATTTTATTCCTACAGTAATTCATCTTTTATATTTAAACTGTGCATATTTATCATGTGTTCTCTCCTGCTCAGACAAACTGTGACTTGTGGGATCAACAGTCTGGATCATAATCATGTCCTGACCTCTTGAGCGCCCTCTCCTGGTACGCGCTGGTGCCGCCTGCAGTGGGAGGTTGGTAGAGTTGGTTCGGGACGTAGGACGCGGCATGATGGAGCTGGTGCTGAGAGCCGTCGTCGTGGTAACCGCCTCTGTCTCCCGTCACCGCGGCAACAGAGGCCTTGGAGGTGACGGCGGCGACGGACCGGACCAGCGACGCCGACAGCGGCTCCAGACGGGCCTCTGCTCCGTGTTTGAGCTGGAGGAGACAACACGGCGACAGGTTAAATCGCCCCCTGCGACAGGTTAAAGCGCCCCCTGCGACAGGTTAAAGCGCCCCCTGCGACAGGTTAAAGCGCCCCCTGCGACAGGTTAAAGCGCCCCCTGCGACAGGTTAAAGCGCCCCCTGCGACAGGTTAAAGCGCCCCCTGCGACAGGTTAAAGCGCCCCCTGCGACAGGTTAAAGCGACCCCTGCGACAGGTTAAAGCGCCCCCTGCGACAGGTTAAAGCGCCCCCTGCAGGCCGGACCACTCACTAAGATACAGTTCAGATAAATATATTGAGAATTTTGCAAGAAAATATAAAAATATCATCACATAATAGCACATTTTTAGGTTCATAATTTTACTTCCTGTTTGTAATTGATGACGTCGCAGTAGGAAATTACCCAGAAAACACTGGGCCAAAACTCATCTAATGTCACTGTTTTTTATTTGACAAATAAAAATACATGAGAGCGACTTTATTTTGGTGAATTCATGTTTAAAGAGTCAAAAAAGTTGTTTATTTTGTGTAAATTCTGCATAAACTTGAATGAGTGTCCCTGGTGTGATGTCACTTCCTGTATGAGTGTCCCTGCTGTGATGTCACTTCCTGTATGAGTGTCCCTGGTGTGATGTCACTTCCTGTATGAGTGTCCCTGGTGTGATGTCACTTCCTGTATGAGTGTCCCTGGTGTGATGTCACTTCCTGTATGAGTGTCCCTGGTGTGATGTCACTTCCTGTATGAGTGTCCCTGGTGTGATGTCACTTCCTGTTCCTGGTGTGATGTCACTTCCTGTATAAGTGTCCCTGGTGTGATGTCACTTCCTGTATGAGTGTCCCTGGTGTGATGTCACTTCCTGTATGAGTGTCCCTGGTGTGATGTCACTTCCTGTATGAGTGTCCCTGGTGTGATGTCACTTCCTGTCATTTTCTACAGATTTTTAACGTTTTTTCTCCACAAATACTTGCTCGATCGGTGTAAAACTATAATATATATGTAAGACAGATATAAATACACTTGTCATGGGCCCTTTTTTATTTTGAGCTTTTTTTTCTGTCAATGATGAAGAACTTGACATTAAGAAGTATAAGATGTATTTGGCAAACAGTAACTTCTAAATAAATTGTTTACAGGACAAACATAATGCATTATTTGTATTGTTATCAAAGCTCTTGAGCACCTTTAGTTTGGCATATTTAAGAACTAAGAAAAGCTGTTTCTCTTCTGTTTCCCGCTGAACAGACCAAACACATTTATAATAATCATGCAATAGTCTTCACTTTCCCACACACAGTTCACACACGAGTCACTTCCTGCACGACACCAGCTCGCCACATCGGACATGCTTGACCCGCTCGCTCAAACATGTCCCGGCGACCGCTTCAAATGTGACCTTTTTTCATCAAGCTTATGCAAACTTTTTTTTTCTTCAATCAGCCTATATTTAGTTCATTTAAACCTTGGAGAATGGGAATAATATCAGTTTGCATAAGCTTGATGAAAAAGGTTGATGTCCCGGCGACACAAGCGCACACCCAAAACTACCAGAGAAGCGTCGCCGAACACAAACCGCTCCGGACGCACATCTACGAGTGCGCACAAAAGCTTAATTCTGCTTCCAGAATGGTCACAACTATCATTTTTTGGTTCTTTTTAACCTGAATAATCACAAAGATCGATTAAGCGAGTGATCTTGGCGTCCCTGAATGACCAGAACATGCATAATGCAGCGCTGCAGCTCGTGCATCATCTGTATCGTGCAGCCTCGATCTCCACAGCTTTATGTTGCACACTCAGAACAGAAGCAGGCGGACGATCCACGGCCCACAAACGCTCACAAACGCCAGTGGTAACGGCGGCACGGCCCACAAACGCTCACGGACGCCAGCGAGAAGGGCAGCACGGCCCACAAACGCCAGCGGACACCGGAGCATGGCCCACAAACGCTCACAAACACCAGCAGACACGGCAGCACGGCCCACAAACACCAGCAGACACGGCAGCACGGCCCACAAACGCTCACAAACACCAGCAGACACGGTAGCATGGCCCACAAACGCTCACAAACGCCAGCGGACACGGCGGCATGGCCCACAAACGCCAGCAAGAACGGTGGCACGGCCCACAAACACTCACAAACGCCAGCGAGAAGGGCGGCACGGCCCACAAACGCCAGCAGACACCGCAGCATGGCCCATAAACGCTCACAAACGGCAGTGGCAACTGCGGCACGGCCCACAACGCTCACAAACGGCAGTGGCAACGGCGGCACACACAGAGTGGCCTTACGTGCGGAGCCTGAGCGGCCTCCGGGTCTCTGTCGCACGGCGCAGACGGGCCCTCGGCTTCCTGTGGCGACAGCGGCATTCAGAGGGTCATCAACCGAGCCGCGGCTGCAAAACGCTTACGATCGAATTGCGTCCCGTGACAGCTCGCCGCGGTCCGATCGGGCCGGCGCCGCGGGCCGATCGGGCCGGCTCCATAGGCCGATCGGGCCGGCTCCATGAGCCGGCAGCAGCGCTCTTCCACAGACGGATAACGAGCAGAAAAAATTGACTAAAGTCTTTGAGCTGAAGCTTCATTTGCTGTGGGTCTTTCACGTCGACATTAGCAGTGCCGCGGAGCTAACTTAGCTTCGTTTTAGCTTTAGCTTTCGATGGACAGATGTACTGGGCTGATAGTTGCACTTGTTAGCATACCTGCTTTTAGCTAAAGTATAGTTGTGTCCGGCCTGCGGCTAACGAACACAGATCGAGCTTTATTTGAACACTTTAGTGCACAACATGTGACCAAACCGCTCTTGTACTCGGTGAGTCGTAAAACCGGGCGGATCAGGAGTTTGCCGTGAATTAAAATGACATAATCTGGGTAAAATGATCTAAAATCAGCTCTGCATCTCGGCCGACAGAGCGTATCGACCATCTGCCACGAAAAAACCCGTATCAGATGATTATAGAAAGAACTTGACTGAGCTGAGACTGAAACAAGTCGATCGAACAACATCTTAAAACATACCGAGCGCCTGCATCGAAATGATAAAGCGTTTTATTTCCAAGGACAAAGGAAGTGCGCTGTTAGCATGCTGGTCCGTCGTTAGCTCTGATCATCGCGGTAAACCATTCATTACAATGTTTGGAATGCGATAGCAAAGAGAGGAATAACTTTGACCCGCTGCAAAACTGTTTCTCGTTGTTTTTAAGACGATAAAAAGAGCGCGTCGCGGAGGAACTTGTTTTCACGAAAACGCCGCCCTCCACCGCGTCTGCAGCTGCCCCGTTTTACAAGGGTCCGGTTTGCCAACCCCGTAAGCCCGAGACGCCGCCGTACCTGCTCCACCTCCTCGTGCGTGATTGGCTGCGTCTGGAAGCGCGCGTTGGCCCGCCTCTGCCTCGTGTCCCGCGCGGCGTCCGCCGAGGGCTTCTCCGTCACGGCCAGGCGGTCGAACAGAGCCATTTTCTCCGACAGGCTCAGCGTGGACAGGTCCGGCTCGTACGGCCCCAGCTCCAGGGCGTCCAGGGCGTCCGGGCGGAGCTCCCACGGCTCGGCGTCGTTCGGAGGAGGCTGGACGCTGGAGACGGAGGGAACGTGGGAGGTTTGGGGGGAAAACATGTCAGTGGAAAATCCCCCCAAATCTGAGCAAATTTAGAGGTCGTCAGGTGATTTTAGTCCCGTGTGAACGCTCAACGTCTGTGATTTGGGCTGTTTTTAGAAGAAAATTGTGATTCAAAATGTCTAAACGCTCCATTAATCGTTATTTATACATGATTTGATTCTGAAAGCGAGTTTGGTCGGTCTGTGGAGTCGTTTTAATTCAGTTTAAAGACGTCCTTTTGGTCAAACTGAGTCCGTCTGAAGGAGTTTCAGTTTAGAAAGTCGATGAAATTATACAAAAAGTACGCCAAAAAACAAAACTAGCATCCAGAGCCGAAACGTGGTAAACACATTGCAAAACCAGTCAATAGAGTGGATTATGATTGTTAAAAATATATATATATATATATATATATATATATATATATATATATATATATATATATATATATATATATATATATATATATTTAGTCAAATGAATTAAAAAATGTATCATGATTTCTTTCCTCATTGATAAATCTCAACTTTGAATAAGATTTGATGCTTTCTTTTTAAATTCAAACACACAAACGAGTCCAAGTCAAAGTCTGTCACACTTTTACCCACACGATGAGAATAACTTTACAACTGTTTATTTCATTTTGCTGAACCAAAATACACAGACGATCGGCCGTTATCGAACACCAAAAGATCGATTGGACTACAACGTGATAAATCGCCCTGTGTGTGCGTTTGGTGTCACTGGAGGCGGTTCGGTGGATCAGAGTCAAACAGTCGGACCTTTAATAAGAGCGTGTGTCAGCAGGAGGACGAGGAGTACCTGGTGTTGTGGCAGACGTCTGCAGAGGGACTGGACGCTCGCTGTGGTGAGGTGTCACTGCAGGAGAGACACAGGTTTCACATTCATACTTTATTACGCATGGTTTTTGTACAGTTTTTGTCCTTTCAAGTTGACATGACTTTCTCTCGGGCGTTCCCTGGTCAGGATTTGGTGTTTGCGCTCCACCTACTGGCAGCATGGATTATTGAAACAAGCGCGAGTGAAGCTAAACGCAACTCTGGCTGTGTTTTTACATTGAATATTACCTCTTTATTTCATTTTGAATAATTTGTTTTTGTCCATCAGATTACAAAAGCAGCGAAAAAAACCTTTTCTTTATTAAATATACTTAATATACTACATTTGACGTAAACACCAGTAAAACGCTCGTCCTGTTCGATCTTCCACTAAAGTAGTTCAGGCGCTGACCACCTCTCTGTGGTGACCGGTTGGTACATGTTTAGCACATGTGCGTCTCACCTGGAGGCGCTGACCACCTCTCTGTGGTGACCGGTTGGTACATGTTTAGCACATGTGCGTCTCACCTGGAGGCGCTGACCACCTCTCTGCTGGTGACCGGTTGCGTATGGGACCTGTCCTGGACCCGGCGAAGGCGTCGGTCCACGGCGGCGTTCCGAGAGCGAGGTTTGGGCACGCCCCCGTCAGACGTGCGCTCCAGCTCCTGGAACGACACGGCGGAAGGTGAGTCCCAAACGCCGGAGCAGTCGCGGCGAGGACGTGTGACAGTGTTTACCCTGAACAATGATCGTTTGGCGGCGACGCTCATCTTGGCTCGATCGTCCAGTTTCTCTTCATCTGGTGGAGAAAGAAAGTAGATAAATAAAAGTAGAATTGTCTCTATGTTTTAAATAACCCCAGGACTCAACTTCTAAATAGACACATTTAAAAAACAATGGACAAAATGGGACACTAATGCTCTAACTCTTCTTTTTGTTTTCTTCTGGATGATCTCATTTTACTCCTTCATGTTCCTTGTGTTCTCTCTGGTCAGAGCCTTTTCCCCCTTTATTTTATTAACGTGCCCTTTGCTTTACACATAAAGGGAAAAGTTCATGATTTTTACAAGAAAAATTTGGATAACTTTTGAAAAACTCCTGAAGATGAATCCCACCAAATTTTAGGTTAACTTTTAGGTTAAGGAGGAGTTTGTAAAAGTATAAAGTGTCAGCATGCAACGCCGCAACAAATATGACATGGATCCCATTGACTTTTTTGATCGAGATGCCAAAATTGAAATTTGTGCAAAATTTCGTAACATTTCGAAAAACTAAATATTTTACTCTCCATATAAAATATATTTTCCATCTGTAGGGGGCGCCAAATTAATTTGTTTCACTTCAAGTAGGTTTAGGGCAGAGAGTTTAACAACTGATTCTAATTTAACACAATTCGGACTTTGTGCAAACGGCAGCAAATAAAAACATTGGGAAATTTCTGAAATTCTTGCTATTGTTTGCGGCTTCGCCGCACAGAGACCGTGACAGATGCTAAACGTCGGGCTAACGTCCTGGGAGGAGTTTGTAAAAGTACGTCATTTGGAAAAACTCAGAGTCATGCTCAGCCAATTTTGATCCAATATGGCCGACATTCGGTTGGCATAATAATATTTTATTTTATACCGATGAGTTTTTTATCCTGGTTAAATTAAAATGTATTTTCTAAGATATTCTGTGACGTGTTCCCATCAGAATATTTAATATTTGCAACATAGGATTAAAAAAGATTCATGTTTGTTGTGCATTTATGTATCTATTTTCTATTTATCATTTTTAGAAGTAAAATTGCACATGCACTCAACATAAAAAACAGTTTTTGTCTTTCTTTTTTTCTCATTTATGAAGCCTAAATTACAGGATCAAATTTGGCGATGTTTTCTCTAGACGTAATTATAGTTCTGCAAAAGAAGAACACGTACCTTCCCCGTCCTGCAGCTGCACGGGACTCAATCTGCCCCTAAACATGAACAAAACAATATCAGAAACACGTCCTAAAGGCGCGGTCATGCTGCGCAGCGCCCCCTGCTGACCGGTCCGACTCGAGCCTCTCCGCTGATGTGATGGGTTGTGTCCTGAAGCGCTCGGACATGCGGGTGTCCCCCGGGGTGATGTACCGCCTCGGCCTCCTGCTCCGGTCGGGCTCGGCCGCGCCCCCGGCGACGCGCTCCGCCTCCGCCAACGGGGCGTCGGCTTTAGGCTGATCACTGACGGGGGAAACGCGGACGTAAGAAAACGGTTCAAATCCAACATACGATCGACAAAAGCAGCACACGACACATGCAGCAGTGCAAAAAACAAACGCTTGATTTAATATTTAATGCCACACAAACAATATTATTACATTATGACGAGTTAGAAAAGCGTGTATTAGAAACAGGAATTACACCAAAAAGAACACATATAAACCATGAGAAGCCATCAAAACATGAAAAGCCACAATGTCCCTCGAAAAGGCTCTAATACGTCCATTGGCGTCGACAAAAACGGGAAATACATCAATCAATACTAGAACCTGAACACGCCCTATTGTCACTACGGCGACATTCAAACTGACTAAATAAATACTATTGTTAATGACAAATCAAACAGTTGGACGACAAAAGTCAAAAACAGAAGCTAAAATGTGAGTTTGTCTAATCTTGTTATTCATCGGCAGAGGTCCATGCAGTCTCGGCATCGCCACAGCAAACCCGTTCCGCCGCGTCATGCCCGCGCGTTCAAACCTACAGCTCCGGTTTCTTGTTGGCGTTCTCCAAGTACGAGTGCCGGAGCTGGGCCACGGAGACCCTGGTGTCCAGCGTGCCCGGGTCGCCGTTCGCTAGCGCCGACGCGGGCATGGAGCGCGCCATCTCCCTGCCCGCCCGCTCCAGCCGGTACATCACCGACGACTGGCTTATCCCGATATCGGACATGGATCGCGTCCGCACCTTCGGCTTCAAATCTGCGCCGCGACTCCTGGCTTTTTGCGAGTACGCTTCGGAGTCTTGCCTGAGTTCTGCTTGCTTGGGTTTTGGTCGATTGTGATGCTCCAACTGTTCCGTCAGTAAAATGGATTCCTTTCTCGGAGGTTCCTGAACGACTTCCATCTGATGTGAACGCTCTGGTCTTGGTGGCGTCTCTTGTTTCAATCTAAAGTGTTCCTGCTCCATCACTTGCACATTTTGCGGCCTCCACCTCGGCTCAGCTCTTTCTAAAACGTTCGCAGCCTCGTGATCGCGGTCCACACTTTGGTGCGGTCTTGATGGCTGTTGCATCGTAGCCGGCGGCTGCATCAACCTGAACTGGTTTTCTGCCTGATTTTCAACATTCGCCGCCGCCGGAAAAGTTCTCCCTCGTTCCCTTCGTTCGACTTGCCTTTCCCTTCCTCTCTCCCTCGCTCTGGCCTCTCTCGCCTTTTCCAAATCTTCCTCATCGCGTCCAACTCTTCGACGTTCCGGACTGTAGCTTTGCCACTCTGTCTCTTCACTTCGTCCTCTATGTGTCGGCGTATCGTCCACGCTTTTCTCCCGTTTGCGGATTTCCGAGGGTAGAACCGCTTTACGGCTTTTCAGCAATCCCTCCGTGTGGGGCTCCTCCTTCAGCGCTTGCCTCGCCTCCATCCTCGCCTCTATCCTCGCCTCCATCCTCGCCTCTCTTTGCGCGGCGTAAACTTGGTCGGCGCTGGGCCTCCTCCGTGGCACTTCCGGAGGTCCCGGAGCCGGGTGCTTGGCTGACTGGGCGGGCATCGCGAGATAGGGTTCGGCCGCAGAGGCGTAGGCGTGGTGGCCGTGGCCCGGGCTCGGTTGGGGCTGGTGGAGGGTGCGGTGGTGCGGGGTCTCGGGCTGGTGATGGGCGGAGAATTGTGGGGCGTTTCCCTGGGTGCGATGACGAGGCTGCGGGGCGTCCGTGCGGTGCCGCTCCGGGCTCCAGTCGGGGGGCCTCTGGGCCGGGTCGTCCCGCTGCAACCGCTCCCTCGCACGGATTCTTGGAGGAGAATTATTCGGAACATAAGCATTTTAAACAAGGATCATGACAATGTCCATTTATGATCAAGTTATATTTATATTTTGGAGCTACGGAAACACTGTGAAGACTGTGACAAAATGACACGGAGTCATGTCTGAGCAGGAGAGGGAGAGGCAGGAGGTGAAAGAGAAGGAGAGACAGGAGGTAAAAGAGAAGGAGAGACAGCAGGCGAAAGAGAAGGAGAGACAGCAGGTGAAAGAGAAGGAGAGACAGGAGGTAAAAGAGAAGGAGAGACAGCAGGTGAAAGAGAAGGAGAGACAGGAGGCGAAAGAGAAGGAGAGACAGGAGGTGAAAGAGAAGGAGAGACAGGAGGTAAAAGAGAAGGAGAGACAGCAGGCGAAAGAGAAGGAGAGACAGGAGGTAAAAGAGAAGGAGAGACAGCAGGCGAAAGAGAAGGAGAGACAGCAGGTGAAAGAGAAGGAGAGACAGGAGGTAAAAGAGAAGGAGAGACAGGAGGTAAAAGAGAAGGAGAGACAGCAGGTGAAAGAGAAGGAGAGGCAGGAGGCGAAAGAGAAGGAGAGACAGCAGGTGAAAGAGAAGGAGAGACAGCAAGTGAAAGAGAAGGAGAGACAGGAGGTAAAAGAGAAGGAGAGACAGCAGGTGAAAGAGAAGGAGAGGCAGGAGGCGAAAGAGAAGGAGAGACAGGAGGTGAAAGAGAAGGAGAGACAGCAGGCGAAAGAGAAGGAGAGACAGGAGGTGAAAGAGAAGGAGAGACAGCAGGCGAAAGAGAAGGAGAGACAGCAGGTGAAAGAGAAGGAGAGACAGGAGGTGAAAGAGAAGGAGAGACAGGAGGCGAAAGAGAAGGAGAGACAGGAGGCGAAAGAGAAGGAGAGACAGGAGGTGAAAGAGAAGGAGAGACAGGAGGTAAAAGAGAAGGAGAGACAGCAGGCGAAAGAGAAGGAGAGACAGCAGGTGAAAGAGAAGGAGAGACAGGAGGTAAAAGAGAAGGAGAGACAGCAGGTGAAAGAGAAGGAGAGACAGGAGGCGAAAGAGAAGGAGAGACAGGAGGTGAAAGAGAAGGAGAGACAGGAGGTGAAAGAGAAGGAGAGACAGCAGGCGAAAGAGAAGGAGAGACAGCAGGTGAAAGAGAAGGAGAGACAGGAGGTGAAAGAGAAGGAGAGACAGGAGGTAAAAGAGAAGGAGAGACAGCAGGCGAAAGAGAAGGAGAGACAGCAGGTGAAAGAGAAGGAGAGACAGGAGGTAAAAGAGAAGGAGAGACAGCAGGTGAAAGAGAAGGAGAGACAGCAGGTGAAAGAGAAGGAGAGACAGGAGGTAAAAGAGAAGGAGAGACAGCAGGTGAAAGAGAAGGAGAGACAGGAGGTGAAAGAGAAGGAGAGGCAGGAGGCGAAAGAGAAGGAGAGACAGGAGGTGAGAGAGAAGGAGAGACAGCAGGCGAAAGAGAAGGAGAGACAGGAGGTGAAAGAGAAGGAGAGACAGCAGGCGAAAGAGAAGGAGAGACAGGAGGTGAAAGAGAAGGAGAGACAGGAGGTGAAAGAGAAGGAGAGACAGGAGGCGAAAGAGAAGGAGAGACAGCAGGCGAAAGAGAAGGAGAGACAGGAGGTGAAAGAGAAGGAGAGACAGGAGGCGAAAAAGAAGGAGAGACAGCAGGCGAAAGAGAAGGAGAGACAGGAGGTGAAAGAGAAGGAGAGACAGCAGGCGAAAGAGAAGGAGAGACAGGAGGCGAAAGAGAAGGAGAGACAGCAGGTGAAAGAGAAGGAGAGACAGGAGGTGAAAGAGAAGGAGAGACAGGAGGCGAAAGAGAAGGAGAGACAGCAGGCGAAAGAGAAGGAGAGACAGCAGGTGAAAGAGAAGGAGAGACAGGAGGTGAAAGAGAAGGAGAGACAGCAGGTGAAAGAGAAGGAGAGACAGGAGGTGAAAGAGAAGGAGAGACAGGAGGCGAAAGAGAAGGATAGACAGGAGGCGAAAGAGAAGGAGAGACAGGAGGTGAAAGAGAAGGAGAGACAGGAGGCGAAAGAGAAGGAGAGACAGGAGGTGAAAGAGAAGGAGAGACAGGAGGCGAAAGAGAAGGAGAGACAGCAGGCGAAAGAGAAGGAGAGACAGGAGGCGAAAGAGAAGGAGAGACAGGAGGTGAAAGAGAAGGAGAGACAGGAGGCGAAAAAGAAGAAGAGACAGCAGGCGAAAGAGAAGGAGAGACAGGAGGTGAAAGAGAAGGAGAGACAGGAGGCGAAAAAGAAGGAGAGACAGCAGGTGAAAGAGAAGGAGAGACAGCAGGCGAAAGAGAAGGGGAGACAGCAGGTGAAAGAGAAGGAGAGACAGGAGGCGAAAGAGAAGGAGAGACAGCAGGTGAAAGAGAAGGAGAGACAGGAGGTGAAAGAGAAGGAGAGACAGGAGGCGAAAGAGAAGGAGAGACAGCAGGCGAAAGAGAAGGAGAGACAGCAGGCGAAAGAGAAGGAGAGACAGGAGGCGAAAGAGAAGGAGAGACAGCAGGCGAAAGAGAAGGAGAGACAGCAGGCGAAAGAGAAGGAGAGACAGCAGGCGAAAGAGAAGGAGAGACAGGAGGTGAAAGAGAAGGAGAGACAGGAGGCGAAAGAGAAGGAGAGACAGGAGGCGAAAGAGAAGGAGAGACAGGAGGTGAAAGAGAAGGAGAGACAGCAGGTGAAAGAGAAGGAGAGACAGCAGGTGAAAGAGAAGGAGAGACAGCAGATGAAAGAGAAGGAGAGACAGCAGGTGAAAGAGAAGGAGAGACAGCAGGCGAAAGAGAAGGAGAGACAGCAGGTGAAAGAGAAGGAGAGACAGGAGGTGAAAGAGAAGGAGAGACAGGAGGTGAAAGAGAAGGAGAGACAGGAGGTGAAAGAGAAGGAGAGACAGCAGGCGAAAGAGAAGGAGAGACAGCAGGCGAAAGAGAAGGAGAGACAGCAGGTGAAAGAGAAGGAGAGACAGGAGGTGAAAGAGAAGGAGAGACAGGAGGTGAACGAGAAGGAGAGACAGGAGGTGAAAGAGAAGGAGAGACAGGAGGTGAAAGAGAAGGAGAGACAGCAGGCGAAAGAGAGGGAGAGACAGCAGGTGAAAGAGAAGGAGAGACAGGAGGCGAAAGAGAAGGAGAGACAGGAGGCGAAAGAGAAGGAGAGACAGGAGGCGAAAGAGAAGGAGAGACAGCAGGCGAAAGAGAAGGAGAGACAGGAGGTGAAAGAGAAGGAGAGACAGGAGGCGAAAAAGAAGGAGAGACAGCAGGTGAAAGAGAAGGAGAGACAGGAGGTGAAAGAGAAGGAGAGACAGCAGGCGAAAGAGAAGGAGAGACAGGAGGCGAAAGAGAAGGAGAGACAGGAGGCGAAAAAGAAGGAGAGACAGCAGGCGAAAGAGAAGGAGAGACAGGAGGTGAAAGAGAAGGAGAGACAGCAGGTGAAAGAGAAGGAGAGACAGGAGGTGAAAGAGAAGGAGAGACAGCAGGCGAAAGAGAAGGAGAGACAGCAGGCGAAAGAGAAGGAGAGACAGCAGGTGAAAGAGAAGGAGAGACAGCAGGTGAAAGAGAAGGAGAGACAGGAGGTGAAAGAGAAGGAGAGACAGGAGGCGAAAGAGAAGGAGAGACAGGAGGTGAAAGAGAAGGAGAGACAGCAGGCGAAAGAGAAGGAGAGACAGCAGGTGAAAGAGAAGGAGAGACAGCAGGTGAAAGAGAAGGAGAGACAGGAGGTGAAAGAGAAGGAGAGACAGGAGGTGAACGAGAAGGAGAGACAGGAGGTGAACGAGAAGGAGAGACAGGAGGTAAAAGAGAAGGAGAGACAGGAGGTGAAAGAGAAGGAGAGACAGCAGGTGAAAGAGAAGGAGAGACAGGAGGTGAAAGAGAAGGAGAGACAGCAGGCGAAAAAGAAGGAGAGACAGCAGGCGAAAGAGAAGGAGCGACAGGAGGTGAAAGAGAAGGAGAGACAGGAGGTGAAAGAGAAGGAGAGACAGGAGGCGAAAGAGAAGGAGAGACAGGAGGTGAAAGAGAAGGAGAGACAGCAGGCGAAAGAGAAGGAGAGACAGCAGGTGAAAGAGAAGGAGAGACAGCAGGTGAAAGAGAAGGAGAGACAGGAGGTGAAAGAGAAGGAGAGACAGCAGGTGAAAGAGAAGGAGAGACAGGAGGTGAAAGAGAAGGAGAGACAGGAGGTGAAAGAGAAGGAGAGACAGGAGGCGAAAGAGAAGGAGAGACAGCAGGCGAAAGAGAAGGAGAGACAGGAGGTGAAAGAGAAGGAGAGACAGGAGGCGAAAAAGAAGGAGAGACAGCAGGCGAAAGAGAAGGAGAGACAGGAGGCGAAAGAGAAGGAGAGACAGGAGGTGAAAGAGAAGGAGAGACAGCAGGCGAAAGAGAAGGAGAGACAGCAGGTGAAAGAGAAGGAGAGACAGCAGGTGAAAGAGAAGGAGAGACAGGAGGTGAAAGAGAAGGAGAGACAGGAGGTGAAAGAGAAGGAGAGACAGGAGGTGAAAGAGAAGGAGAGACAGCAGGCGAAAGAGAAGGAGAGACAGCAGGTGAAAGAGAAGGAGAGACAGCAGGTGAAAGAGAAGGAGAGACAGGAGGTGAAAGAGAAGGAGAGACAGGAGGTGAACGAGAAGGAGAGACAGGAGGTGAAAGAGAAGGAGAGACAGGAGGTGAAAGAGAAGGAGAGACAGCAGGCGAAAGAGAGGGAGAGACAGCAGGTGAAAGAGAAGGAGAGACAGGAGGTGAAAGAGAAGGAGAGACAGGAGGCGAAAGAGAAGGAGAGACAGGAGGCGAAAGAGAAGGAGAGACAGCAGGCGAAAGAGAAGGAGAGACAGGAGGTGAAAGAGAAGGAGAGACAGGAGGCGAAAAAGAAGGAGAGACAGCAGGTGAAAGAGAAGGAGAGACAGGAGGTGAAAGAGAAGGAGAGACAGCAGGCGAAAGAGAAGGAGAGACAGGAGGTGAAAGAGAAGGAGAGACAGGAGGCGAAAAAGAAGGAGAGACAGCAGGCGAAAGAGAAGGAGAGACAGGAGGTGAAAGAGAAGGAGAGACAGCAGGTGAAAGAGAAGGAGAGACAGGAGGTGAAAGAGAAGGAGAGACAGCAGGCGAAAGAGAAGGAGAGACAGCAGGTGAAAGAGAAGGAGAGACAGCAGGTGAAAGAGAAGGAGAGACAGGAGGTGAAAGAGAAGGAGAGACAGGAGGCGAAAGAGAAGGAGAGACAGGAGGTGAAAGAGAAGGAGAGACAGCAGGCGAAAGAGAAGGAGAGACAGCAGGTGAAAGAGAAGGAGAGACAGCAGGTGAAAGAGAAGGAGAGACAGGAGGTGAAAGAGAAGGAGAGACAGGAGGTGAACGAGAAGGAGAGACAGGAGGTGAACGAGAAGGAGAGACAGGAGGTAAAAGAGAAGGAGAGACAGGAGGTGAAAGAGAAGGAGAGACAGCAGGTGAAAGAGAAGGAGAGACAGGAGGTGAAAGAGAAGGAGAGACAGCAGGCGAAAAAGAAGGAGAGACAGCAGGCGAAAGAGAAGGAGCGACAGGAGGTGAAAGAGAAGGAGAGACAGGAGGTGAAAGAGAAGGAGAGACAGGAGGCGAAAGAGAAGGAGAGACAGCAGGCGAAAGAGAAGGAGAGACAGCAGGTGAAAGAGAAGGAGAGACAGCAGGTGAAAGAGAAGGAGAGACAGGAGGTGAAAGAGAAGGAGAGACAGCAGGTGAAAGAGAAGGAGAGACAGGAGGTGAAAGAGAAGGAGAGACAGGAGGTGAAAGAGAAGGAGAGACAGGAGGCGAAAGAGAAGGAGAGACAGCAGGCGAAAGAGAAGGAGAGACAGGAGGTGAAAGAGAAGGAGAGACAGGAGGCGAAAAAGAAGGAGAGACAGCAGGCGAAAGAGAAGGAGAGACAGGAGGCGAAAGAGAAGGAGAGACAGGAGGTGAAAGAGAAGGAGAGACAGCAGGCGAAAGAGAAGGAGAGACAGCAGGTGAAAGAGAAGGAGAGACAGCAGGTGAAAGAGAAGGAGAGACAGGAGGTGAAAGAGAAGGAGAGACAGGAGGCGAAAGAGAAGGAGAGACAGGAGGTAAAAGAGAAGGAGAGACAGCAGGTGAAAGAGAAGGAGAGACAGGAGGTAAAAGAGAAGGAGAGACAGCAGGCGAAAGAGAAGGAGAGACAGCAGGTGAAAGAGAAGGAGAGACAGGAGGTAAAAGAGAAGGAGAGACAGCAGGTGAAAGAGAAGGAGAGACAGGAGGTGAAAGAGAAGGAGAGGCAGGAGGCGAAAGAGAAGGAGAGACAGGAGGTGAAAGAGAAGGAGAGACAGCAGGCGAAAGAGAAGGAGAGACAGGAGGTGAAAGAGAAGGAGAGACAGCAGGCGAAAGAGAAGGAGAGACAGGAGGTGAAAGAGAAGGAGAGACAGGAGGTGAAAGAGAAGGAGAGACAGCAGGTAAAAGAGAAGGAGAGACAGGAGGTGAAAGAGAAGGAGAGGCAGGAGGCGAAAGAGAAGGAGAGACAGGAGGTGAAAGAGAAGGAGAGACAGCAGGCGAAAGAGAAGGAGAGACAGGAGGTGAAAGAGAAGGAGAGACAGCAGGCGAAAGAGAAGGAGAGACAGGAGGTGAAAGAGACAGGAGGTGAAAGAGAAGGAGAGACAGGAGGTGAAAGAGAAGGAGAGACAGGAGGCGAAAGAGAAGGAGAGACAGCAGGCGAAAGAGAAGGAGAGACAGGAGGTGAAAGAGAAGGAGAGACAGCAGGCGAAAGAGAAGGAGAGACAGCAGGCGAAAGAGAAGGAGAGACAGGAGGTGAAAGAGAAGGAGAGACAGGAGGTGAAAGAGAAGGAGAGACAGGAGGCGAAAAAGAAGGAGAGACAGCAGGTGAAAGAGAAGGAGAGACAGGAGGTGAAAGAGAAGGAGAGACAGCAGGCGAAAAAGAAGGAGAGACAGCAGGTGAAAGAGAAGGAGAGACAGCAGGCGAAAGAGAAGGAGAGACAGGAGGTGAAAGAGAAGGAGAGACAGCAGGTGAAAGAGAAGGAGAGACAGGAGGCGAAAGAGAAGGAGAGACAGCAGGTGAAAGAGAAGGAGAGACAGGAGGTGAAAGAGAAGGAGAGACAGGAGGCGAAAGAGAAGGAGAGACAGCAGGCGAAAGAGAAGGAGAGACAGCAGGTGAAAGAGAAGGAGAGACAGGAGGCGAAAGAGAAGGAGAGACAGCAGGTGAAAGAGAAGGAGAGACAGCAGGTGAAAGAGAAGGAGAGACAGCAGGTGAAAGAGAAGGAGAGACAGGAGGTGAAAGAGAAGGAGAGACAGGAGGCGAAAGAGAAGGAGAGACAGCAGGTGAAAGAGAAGGAGAGACAGCAGGTGAAAGAGAAGGAGAGACAGCAGGTGAAAGAGAAGGAGAGACAGCAGGCGAAAGAGAAGGAGAGACAGCAGGTGAAAGAGAAGGAGAGACAGGAGGTGAAAGAGAAGGAGAGACAGGAGGTGAAAGAGAAGGAGAGACAGGAGGTGAAAGAGAAGGAGAGACAGCAGGCGAAAGAGAAGGAGAGACAGCAGGTGAAAGAGAAGGAGAGACAGCAGGTGAAAGAGAAGGAGAGACAGGAGGTGAAAGAGAAGGAGAGACAGGAGGTGAACGAGAAGGAGAGACAGGAGGTGAAAGAGAAGGAGAGACAGGAGGTGAAAGAGAAGGAGAGACAGCAGGCGAAAGAGAAGGAGAGACAGCAGGTGAAAGAGAAGGAGAGACAGGAGGTGAAAGAGAAGGAGAGACAGGAGGCGAAAGAGAAGGAGAGACAGGAGGCGAAAGAGAAGGAGAGACAGCAGGCGAAAGAGAAGGAGAGACAGCAGGCGAAAGAGAAGGAGAGACAGCAGGTGAAAGAGAAGGAGAGACAGCAGGCGAAAGAGAAGGAGAGACAGCAGGTGAAAGAGAAGGAGAGACAGGAGGTGAAAGAGAAGGAGAGACAGGAGGTGAAAGAGAAGGAGAGACAGGAGGTGAAAGAGAAGGAGAGACAGCAGGCGAAAGAGAAGGAGAGACAGCAGGTGAAAGAGAAGGAGAGACAGCAGGTGAAAGAGAAGGAGAGACAGGAGGTGAAAGAGAAGGAGAGACAGGAGGTGAACGAGAAGGAGAGACAGGAGGTGAAAGAGAAGGAGAGACAGGAGGTGAAAGAGAAGGAGAGACAGCAGGCGAAAGAGAAGGAGAGACAGCAGGTGAAAGAGAAGGAGAGACAGGAGGTGAAAGAGAAGGAGAGACAGGAGGCGAAAGAGAAGGAGAGACAGGAGGCGAAAGAGAAGGAGAGACAGCAGGCGAAAGAGAAGGAGAGACAGCAGGCGAAAGAGAAGGAGAGACAGCAGGCGAAAGAGAAAGAGAGACAGGAGGTGAAAGAGAAGGAGAGACAGGAGGTGAAAGAGAAGGAGAGACAGGAGGCGAAAAAGAAGGAGAGACAGCAGGTGAAAGAGAAGGAGAGACAGGAGGTGAAAGAGAAGGAGAGACAGGAGGCGAAAAAGAAGGAGAGACAGCAGGTGAAAGAGAAGGGGAGACAGCAGGCGAAAGAGAAGGAGAGACAGGAGGTGAAAGAGAAGGAGAGACAGCAGGTGAAAGAGAAGGAGAGACAGGAGGCGAAAGAGAAGGAGAGACAGCAGGTGAAAGAGAAGGAGAGACAGGAGGTGAAAGAGAAGGAGAGACAGTAGGCGAAAGAGAAGGAGAGACAGCAGGCGAAAGAGAAGGAGAGACAGCAGGTGAAAGAGAAGGAGAGACAGGAGGCGAAAGAGAAGGAGAGACAGCAGGTGAAAGAGAAGGAGAGACAGCAGGTGAAAGAGAAGGAGAGACAGCAGGTGAAAGAGAAGGAGAGACAGGAGGCGAAAGAGAAGGAGAGACAGGAGGCGAAAGAGAAGGAGAGACAGGAGGCGAAAGAGAAGGAGAGACAGCAGGTGAAAGAGAAGGAGAGACAGCAGGTGAAAGAGAAGGAGAGACAGCAGGTGAAAGAGAAGGAGAGACAGCAGGCGAAAGAGAAGGAGAGACAGCAGGTGAAAGAGAAGGAGAGACAGGAGGTGAAAGAGAAGGAGAGACAGGAGGTGAAAGAGAAGGAGAGACAGGAGGTGAAAGAGAAGGAGAGACAGCAGGCGAAAGAGAAGGAGAGACAGCAGGTGAAAGAGAAGGAGAGACAGCAGGTGAAAGAGAAGGAGAGACAGGAGGTGAAAGAGAAGGAGAGACAGGAGGTGAACGAGAAGGAGAGACAGGAGGTGAAAGAGAAGGAGAGACAGGAGGTGAAAGAGAAGGAGAGACAGCAGGCGAAAGAGAAGGAGAGACAGCAGGTGAAAGAGAAGGAGAGACAGGAGGCGAAAGAGAAGGAGAGACAGGAGGCGAAAGAGAAGGAGAGACAGGAGGCGAAAGAGAAGGAGAGACAGCAGGCGAAAGAGAAGGAGAGACAGGAGGTGAAAGAGAAGGAGAGACAGGAGGCGAAAAAGAAGGAGAGACAGCAGGTGAAAGAGAAGGAGAGACAGGAGGTGAAAGAGAAGGAGAGACAGCAGGCGAAAGAGAAGGAGAGACAGGAGGTGAAAGAGAAGGAGAGACAGGAGGCGAAAAAGAAGGAGAGACAGCAGGCGAAAGAGAAGGAGAGACAGGAGGTGAAAGAGAAGGAGAGACAGCAGGTGAAAGAGAAGGAGAGACAGGAGGTGAAAGAAAAGGAGAGACAGGAGGCGAAAGAGAAGGAGAGACAGCAGGCGAAAGAGAAGGAGAGACAGCAGGTGAAAGAGAAGGAGAGACAGGAGGCGAAAGAGAAGGAGAGACAGGAGGTGAAAGAGAAGGAGAGACAGCAGGCGAAAGAGAAGGAGAGACAGCAGGTGAAAGAGAAGGAGAGACAGCAGGTGAAAGAGAAGGAGAGACAGGAGGTGAAAGAGAAGGAGAGACAGGAGGCGAAAGAGAAGGAGAGACAGGAGGTGAAAGAGAAGGAGAGACAGCAGGCGAAAGAGAAGGAGAGACAGCAGGTGAAAGAGAAGGAGAGACAGCAGGTGAAAGAGAAGGAGAGACAGGAGGTGAAAGAGAAGGAGAGACAGGAGGTGAACGAGAAGGAGAGACAGGAGGTGAACGAGAAGGAGAGACAGCAGGTGAAAGAGAAGGAGAGACAGGAGGTGAAAGAGAAGGAGAGACAGCAGGCGAAAGAGAAGGAGAGACAGGAGGTGAAAGAGAAGGAGAGACAGGAGGCGAAAAAGAAGGAGAGACAGCAGGCGAAAGAGAAGGAGAGACAGGAGGTGAAAGAGAAGGAGAGACAGCAGGTGAAAGAGAAGGAGAGACAGGAGGTGAAAGAAAAGGAGAGACAGGAGGCGAAAGAGAAGGAGAGACAGCAGGCGAAAGAGAAGGAGAGACAGCAGGTGAAAGAGAAGGAGAGACAGGAGGCGAAAGAGAAGGAGAGACAGGAGGTGAAAGAGAAGGAGAGACAGCAGGCGAAAGAGAAGGAGAGACAGCAGGTGAAAGAGAAGGAGAGACAGCAGGTGAAAGAGAAGGAGAGACAGGAGGTGAAAGAGAAGGAGAGACAGGAGGCGAAAGAGAAGGAGAGACAGGAGGTGAAAGAGAAGGAGAGACAGCAGGCGAAAGAGAAGGAGAGACAGCAGGTGAAAGAGAAGGAGAGACAGCAGGTGAAAGAGAAGGAGAGACAGGAGGTGAAAGAGAAGGAGAGACAGGAGGTGAACGAGAAGGAGAGACAGGAGGTGAACGAGAAGGAGAGACAGCAGGTGAAAGAGAAGGAGAGACAGGAGGTGAAAGAGAAGGAGAGACAGGAGGCGAAAGAGAAGGAGAGACAGGAGGTGAAAGAGAAGGAGAGACAGCAGGCGAAAGAGAAGGAGAGACAGCAGGTGAAAGAGAAGGAGAGACAGCAGGTGAAAGAGAAGGAGAGACAGGAGGTGAAAGAGAAGGAGAGACAGGAGGTGAACGAGAAGGAGAGACAGCAGGTGAAAGAGAAGGAGAGACAGGAGGTGAAAGAGAAGGAGAGACAGGAGGCGAAAGAGAAGGAGAGACAGGAGGCGAAAGAGAAGGAGAGACAGGAGGCGAAAGAGAAGGAGAGACAGCAGGTGAAAGAGAAGGAGAGACAGCAGGTGAAAGAGAAGGAGAGACAGGAGGTGAAAGAGAAGGAGAGACAGCAGGCGAAAGAGAAGGAGAGACAGCAGGTGAAAGAGAAGGAGAGACAGGAGGTGAACGAGAAGGAGAGACAGCAGGTGAAAGAGAAGGAGAGACAGGAGGTGAAAGAGAAGGAGAGACAGGAGGTGAAAGAGAAGGAGAGACAGCAGGCGAAAGAGAAGGAGAGACAGCAGGTGAAAGAGAAGGAGAGACAGGAGGTGAAAGAGAAGGAGAGACAGGAGGCGAAAGAGAAGGAGAGACAGGAGGTGAAAGAGAAGGAGAGACAGGAGGCAAAAAAGAAGGAGAGACAGCAGGCGAAAGAGAAGGAGAGACAGGAGGCGAAAGAGAAGGAGAGACAGGAGGCGAAAGAGAAGGAGAGACAGGAGGTGAAAGAGAAGGAGAGACAGGAGGCGAAAGAGAAGGAGAGACAGGAGGTGAAAGAGAAGGAGAGACAGCAGGTGAAAGAGAAGGAGAGACAGGAGGCGAAAGAGAAGGAGAGACAGCAGGCGAAAGAGAAGGAGAGACAGCAGGTGAAAGAGAAGGAGAGACAGGAGGCGAAAGAGAAGGAGAGACAGGAGGTGAAAGAGAAGGAGAGACAGCAGGCGAAAGAGAAGGAGAGACAGCAGGTGAAAGAGAAGGAGAGACAGGAGGTGAAAGAGAAGGAGAGACAGCAGGCGAAAAAGAAGGAGAGACAGCAGGCGAAAGAGAAGGAGAGACAGGAGGTGAAAGAGAAGGAGAGACAGGAGGTGAAAGAGAAGGAGAGACAGCAGGTGAAAGAGAAGGAGAGACAGGAGGTGAAAGAGAAGGAGAGACAGGAGGTGAAAGAGAAGGAGAGACAGGAGGTGAAAGAGAAGGAGAGACAGGAGGCGAAAGAGAAGGAGAGACAGGAGGTGAAAGAGAAGGAGAGACAGCAGGTGAAAGAGAAGGAGAGACAGCAGGTGAAAGAGAAGGAGAGACAGGAGGCGAAAAAGAAGGAGAGACAGCAGGTGAAAGAGAAGGAGAGACAGGAGGCGAAAGAGAAGGAGAGACAGCAGGTGAAAGAGAAGGAGAGACAGCAGGTGAAAGAGAAGGAGAGACAGCAGGTGAAAGAGAAGGAGAGACAGCAGGTGAAAGAGAAGGAACCCTAACTCTGTAGGGTTGATACCAAGGACAACCCTGGATGGAGAGTCACTTCAAAGAGGACAAAAAGGAAAATACTGAGACGATGATCGTTAAAGTACGTGAAGAGTTAGAAGCTAAAGTCTACAACATCCTTTACTAAAAACTGAAACTGCAAATCAAAAGTAGAATGTTATAGCAACAGTCAAGAGACGAAGATGTGAGTTGGGATGTAGAACAATGAAGACACTAGCCGGGTCTATGGAGGGTCTATGGAGGGTCTATGGAGGGTCTATGGAGGGTCTAAGTAGGGTCTAAGTAGGGTCTAAGGAGGGTCAAAGGAGGATCAAAGGAGGGTCTAAGTAGGGTCTAAGGAGGGTCAAAGGAGGGTCTATGGAGGGTCTATGGAGGGTCTATGGAGGGTCTATTGAGGCCATATGGAGGGTCAAAGGAGGGTCTATAGAGGGTCTAAGTAGGGTCTAAGTAGGGTCTAAGGAGGGTGTATGGAGGGTGTATGGAGGGTCTAAGGAGGGCATATGGAGGGTCTAAGGAGGGTCTAAGGAGGGTCTAAGGATCACAGCAGAACTAATCTCAGTACCTCGCGGGCCACGTGTGGACGGACTCGGCCCCTGAGTCTGTGAGGGACCAGTCACTCTTTGAAAAGGCGCCCAAGCTACGGACAGCAGTCACATGTCAGACATGTTGGTTATACTTGGTCTAGTCTAGTTCATATGGTAAGAGGTTATCTTCAAAGTAATAATACAGTGATGATAATAATAAGTTATATGTTTCATCCACATTTAGCCTCGCTCTGCTCCTGGTTTAGTCCGTGCCAAGTTTGATTAGGGCTAGTAGGCTAGTGGTAGTCGAAAAACTAAACTATTATTTCTATTTTCTACAGACTTTTTAAAATACATTGTCAAACCAATACATCTTGGAATCTGGTGACTGAAGAACATTAACAATAAAGTGTTGTTTATCGTTTTTGACATTTTGATTTAATAATGTTTCTGTCTTTTGTTTTTAATAAAAAGGGTCTTTAGAGTATAGCTTTTTTGTAGTTGACTAGTTACGTTTAGTTGATCAATTGTTGCAGCCCTAAACTGAACATACATTAAAATATGACAATAATATAGTTTTCATGTGGCCCTAGTCTCTTCTTTTCTATTGGGTTGAATTTTAACTAAATAACCCATAAAGACATTACATATGAAGATACTCGACATGTTAAGTGAGTGGTAGGTTAGTGTTCAAACTGCCTGGTGGACATTATCCTCTTACCACAGTGAACCATGTGCTTCTCACACACTCACTGCTGTGGTGTCATGTTAAAGCTCATGCACTGGACATTTATTCGTTCGATTTGTCCCTCTAAGGCCCATAGTCTCATTGAATCCATGCCACGACTCACCCCTGCCTGTTGAGTATACTCTGGGCTTGCTGCTCGATAAACAGATCTCCGGGTGAAATGCCGTACCGCGCAGACGGCAGTGACGCCCGGCGAGCTGTGCGCGGCGAGCTGGGCACGGCCGCCATACTGTAGTCCCGGCCCGACGAGGAGGAGGCGCTCGTCTCTCTGTGTGGCGCATCCTGGTGGTGACCGGGGTGCACTTCCTGGGTCCTGCTCCTGGGGGCGACGGCGGTGTGGTCGTGTGTCCCACCTGGAGATGTCAAAGGTGTAGAATGTGATGTTATATTAGTCATTATTGCACCATCTTGAAAATAAAGCACATCCGAGATAAGATTGTAGGGCTGGGACAATATATAATTTTGTCGTATATCGTAACAAGCCGGGATTACATCAAAATGACACAGGAAACCATCACATTTGTTTGGAACGGGGAATAAATGTGTACTTTTAGACTTTCTATGCTAAGTCCCACCTCTGCGGTAGTTCTCTTGGTTCATGGCTCGCTCGCGCTCTGAAAACCGGCTGCCGCGCTCCTGATTTGGGGCTGTTGTGACGTGGGGCGGGGCGTGTGAGGTTGTGTGGGGCGGGGCGTGTGAGGTTGTGTGGGGCGGGGCGTGTGAGGTTGTGTGGGGCGGGGCGTGTGAGGTTGTGTGGGGCGGGGCGTGTGAGGTTGTGTGGAGCGGGGCGTGTGAGGTTGTATGGGGCGGGGCGTGTGAGGTTGTGTGGGGCGGGGCGTGTGAGGTTGTATGGGGCGGGGCGTGTGAGGTTGTGTGGAGCGGGGCGTGTGAGGTTGTATGGGGCGGGGCGTGTGAGGTTGTGTGGGGCGGGGCGTGTGCGTGGGCTTGGGTGGGTGTGTGGGGCGGAATGTGTGTGGTGGTGTGGGGCGGGGCATGTGTGTAGGACGAGCCGTGCGTGTGGGGCGGGGCCTGTGCGTAGGGCGGAGCATGTGTGGTGGTGTGGGGCGGGGCGTGTGAATTGGGCGGGGCGTAGGTGTGGGGTGTTGCGTGTGTGTGGGATGAGGTGTGCGGGGTGACGTGGGGCGGAGCGTGCGTGTGGGGCGGGGCATGTGTGGTTGTGTGGGGCGGGGCGTGTGTATTGGGCGGGGCGTGCGTGTGGGGCGGGGCGTGTGTATTGGGCGGGGCGTGCGTGTGGGGCGGGGCATGTGTGGTTGCGTGGGACCGTGTGGTCGAGTGGGGCGGGGCGGCTGAGGGGGCAGCGTGGGGGTCAGGCTGGTTCCTCATGTAAACCCTGCCCACTCCAGAGCGATACGGGGCGTTTGGCTCCTCCCCCTCAGGCCTCTCTCTTCTGGATGGTGCAGCCTGAGACAAGGACAAACGTTGAAAGAGTTTTTAAGAAGCTACAAAGACTGCAAACATCTCAGTAAATATTCTAAACAAAACACAAAAAACTAAACTTTGAAAAAAGTTTGTTAAAACGTCAATAAACTATACATTACTGCCAAAGGGCGGAGCTTAACACATGTGCAAAGGAAACAAGATTCAATATGATTCTCTATGAAAAGCAGCAATGACCCACTGACTCTGGAGAGAGGGGTGCGACAGGGCTGTGCCTGGTCCCCCCTCTTGTTCTCTTTGTATTTCGAACTATTGGCCCAAAATATTAGACAAACAGAAACAATTCATGGTGTAATAATTGATGTGATGGAACATAAATATTTGTGTCCCCCATAAGGATTTGTAAACGATTTAGAGAAACATTATACTCTATTTTCCACTATAAATAAAGACCATGAAAATTATTGAAATTATTCCATACTTGAGTCTAAGTAAAAGTATTTAAACTGCAACAATGAATGTTTTGCCCAGATTTTAAAACAAAAGGGAGGCAGGGTTTTCTTTGTCTGAAAAACTACTTGAGTACAGCTCAGATCAGAGCGTTGCTGGTGTGACCCAGAATATGACGCTCAATAGGAAAATATCAAGAGTAATGTTTTATAGGACGTCCATGTACAGGCTTTACTGGCAAATGACAAGCTAGCTTGCCCTGACATGCTAATGTATGAAACTGAAACGTTATTTGAGACAGAAATGCTCAGAACGAGTCTGGAGATGATTTATGGACCTAAAAACAGCACGAGAACTCCAGATTGCTATTGTTATTTTCACACTGACAACCACAAGAGGGCGCTCTAGGCTCAGAGCGACGCAGAAGAAGAATCTGCACTTCCTCTACCTCTGGTGTTTGTGGAGTTGTTTAGAAGTGACACAGATTGCTACCTTTGATGCCATAAATCTGGACCCTAACCCTAAGCCAGAATTAAAGAAACAAGCGTGAATGAAGCTCAACACAAATCTATGTTTTTGAGGAGGAAACGATGCTACTTCACAGTTAAACAAAAGTACCGGGCACAGACCTGCTCGGCGGTCTCCCTCCTCCTGTATCTGGGCGTGTAGTCCACGTCCGCCTCCTGGTCCAGCAGAATGCCGTACCTCTCCGAGAGCTGCCTGCGCCGCTCGGCCTTGTACCGAGCGATGCGTTCAGCCTTGGAGGTGAGGTTTGGGTCTCCGGAGCGCCCCCCGGAGGAGGAGGGCGCGGCGGCGGTGACAGTGACCGGGTCCACGTACACCATCATGGGCTCGGGCCGCGCTCCGACAGCGGGCGCTTTACCGTGAGAGGGCGGGCCCAGCTTCAGCTCATCACGACTGTGGCGCCGCACTGAAACGCACAAAAACACACAAAAACACACACAAGCCCGGATTAGAAACACAAGAGGAGATAAATACAGTATTTTCCGGACTATAAGTTGCACCTTTGTTCATAGTTTGGGCTGTGGTGCCACTTATACTCCAGAGCAACTTATATGTGATGTTATTCGTTATTTTCACACTGACAACCACAAGAGGGCGCTCTAGGCTCTAAGCGACGCAGAAGAAGAATTTGCACTTCCTCTGGAGTTTGTGGAGTTGTTTAGAAGTGACACAGAGGAAGAAGAATTCAATGGATTTAGTGATTTGGGGTAAAACTGATGCTTTGATAATGTAGCTGAAGGTGTTAGCGTTAGCATACGTCATGTAGCTGAAGGTGTTAGCGTTAGCATACGTCATGTAGCTGAAGGTGTTAGCGTTAGCGTACGTCATGTAGCTGAAGGTGTTAGCGTTAGCATACGTCATGTAGCTGAAGGTGTTAGCGTTAGCATACGTCATGTAGCTGAAGGTGTTAGCGTTAGCATACGTCATGTAGCTGAAGGTGTTAGCATTAGCATACGTACACCTATTCACCATCATCATTATTTTAAATGTCCGTTCTTAGTCTTTCCCCCCAAAAATGCGACATATAATTTTTTTTCTTCTCTATTATACTTTCATTTTTTTAATTGACAAAGCTTTTCTTCTGATGCGTCATGTAAAATGTCTTTGGCACTTGCGGTTTGTGATTCGTGCTCAGTTTAACCTGATTAAACGGTAAAACAATAGATTAATAGTTAATTGCCCGTGTGGGGGGGATATGTCCTCCAGGTCGGGACGTCCTTTCTCCAGAGTGTGACGGCTCGATCAAGAGAACCAGGTGGAGGTTTGACGGGAGAAAGGATTAAGGGTTTTTAGGACAAACTGGGCGTAAGGCTGAACATTCGGACGTTCTCACCCATGACGCAGGGCTCGCAGGGGTCCGAGGCTCGGGTGTATCTGGGGGGGTCTTCCTCCAGCATCCGGTTGGACACCAGCCCCGAGGGAAGCACCAGGGCCGGGGGGACGTCGGGCTCCATCCCCTCCAGGCGACGGGCGATCCGCTCCTTCCTGATGGGACGCAAACGTTTAACACGCCACTATTAATCCACTAATTACAACCAAGTCACATACTATTGAAAATAAGTCGTATCTTCATCATCGTAATCGTTATAAGATAAGATAAGCCTTTATTTGTCCCGCAATGGGGAAATTCCAGTGTTGCAACACAAAGTACAGAAGTAAATAATAAAGAACAGATAACTTATAAAAACGTTTTCTGGACTAAACAGACTTTAAAACTCGTGTCAAAAAACGTTAATAACAAAGACAGTGGCATTATTAAATCAAAATGTCAAAAAATGAAACAAATATACTTTTAAAATATTTTTTTAATATTCTTTATCTTGAAGCCTTCCATCAGAATAATTAAACTTGTCTGCTTATTGATTGATTGATTGATTTGTATTTCAAAAGTCTCAATATACAATAGAAATAAGCGTCTGACTGGTCGACAACTAGAACAATTGCTGCCCCAGCACTAGCGCTAATGCTAATGCTAATGCTAACGCGAGTCTAAAAACAGCTGCTTCGTACCTGTTCATGTCTGTCTCCTGTGTCAGAGGGTCTTCAAAGTGTTTCTTCAGCTCTGAAACTGAAACATTTGACAGACGTTTCAGCACAAACACATTCACTTCACACGCGACACATCAACGTGACGTGAAGTCATAAACGATCTAATAAAAGCAAAAAGACCTTAAAAGAATCTCACCCTTGGGAAGGACAAAGAGGAGTTTGGCATCGGTGTCGGACGCACTCTTGACCAGCGCGGTCCTTTCAGTGAGGGAGAGGTCACTCTGAAAACTGGACACACAGTTCGGTCATTGGTCAGACGCAGAGTCCGGCCGCTCGGTCCTGGTAAAAGCTGCGTGTGGCTCTGGACTTAACGAGCCGGAGCCAGAGCCAGAGCCGGAGCCGGAGCCGGAGCCGGAGCCGGAGCCAGAGCCAGAGCCGGAGCCGGAGCCGGAGCCGGAGCCGGAGCCGGAGCCGGAGCCGGAGCCAGAGCGCAGTTTGAGTCTGGGTCAGCGAGAGCGGCTCTGATTGAACTAGAACGCTGAATTTAACTGAAACGCAGCCTGAACGCGGCCTGAACGCGGCCTGAACGCGGCTTCAACGCGGCCTGAACGCGGCCTGAACGCGGCTTCAACGCGGCCTGAACGCGGCTTCAACGCGGCCTGAACGCGGCCTGAACGCGGCTTCAACGCGGCCTGAACGCGGCTTGAACGCGGCCTGAACGCGGCTTGAATGCGGCTTGAACGTGGCTTGAACGCGGCCTGAACGCGGCTTCAACGCGGCCTGAACGCGGCTTGAACGCGGCCTGAACGCGGCTTGAATGCGGCTTGAACGTGGCTTGAACGCGGCTTGAACGCAGCTTGAACGTGGCCTGAACATGGCCTGAACGCGGCTTGAACGTGGCTTGAACGCGGCCTGAACGTGGCTTCAACGTGGCTTAAACGTGGCTTCAACGCGGCCTGAAAGTGGTCTGAGCGCGGCCTGAACGCGTCTTGAACACGGCTTTTATCACGTTCTGATCACGTTTCTCACCTGTAGGCGTCCGTGGGCAGAGAGGCGGAGCTGCAGAGTTTAGGAGCTTTGGGTTCGAGTCCTGCACAAAACGGAAAAACAAACGTCATCATGGTTGATACGTGCAAAATATGAATATTGATTATTTACTTTAAGTGACGTATTTCAGGTTTTTATGATTCTCTCATTGTAACTTTATTTTGTGTATTTGCACCTGTCGTACATATAAATTATAGTTTTACACCAATCGAGCAGGTATTTGTGGAGAAAACGTTGAAACATCTCTAGAAAATGACAGGAAGTGACATCACACCAGGGACACTCATACAGGAAGTGACATCACAGCAGGGACACTCATACAGGAAGTGACATCACAGCAGGGACACTCATACAGGAAGTGACATCACAGCAGGGACACTCATACAGGAAGTGACATCACAGCAGGGACACTCATACAGGAAGTGACATCACACTAGGGACACTCATACAGGAAGTGACATCACAGCAGGGACACTCATACAGGAAGTGACATCACAGCAGGGACACTCATACAGGAAGTGACATCACAGCAGGGACACCCATACAGGAAGTGACATCACAGCAGGGACACCCATACAGGAAGTGACATCACAGCAGGGACACCCATACAGGAAGTGACATCACAGCAGGGACACTCATTCCAGTCAAAGTTTATGCAGAATTTACATAAAGAAACAACTTTTTTGACTCTTTAAACATTAATTCAACAAAATAAAGTTGCTCTCATACATTTTATTTGTCAAATTAAAAATGACATTAGATGAGTTTTGGCCCAGTGTTTTCTGTGTAATTTCATACTGTGATGTCATCAATTACAAACAGGTAATTGGTTTTATGTTCTAAAATTGAAGAAGAAGAAATAGAGTGACTTATTAGTTTAGAAAATCAGTTGGATTGATAATTTTTAATTTAGTTAATTTTATTGTATTTCTGTTTCTGTAATTTCTTCCTGCTGTGTGAAGCACTTTGAATTGCCTTGTGTATGAAATGTGCTCTACAAATAAACTTGCCTTGCCTTCATGTTGAAAATATTAAATCATTTGGACGTCTGTTTAACTGATTAGATTTAATACAGTGTTTCCACCCTCAAAACAGGAGAACTGCAACATGAACTCTCAGGAGAACATCAACATGAACTCTCAGGAGAACTGCAACATGAACTCTCAGGAGAACTGCAACATGAATTCTCAGGAGAACTGCAACATGAACTCTCAGGAGAACTGCAACATGAACTCTCAGGAGAACTTCAACATGAACTCTCAGGAGAACTGCAACATGAACTCTCAGGAGAACTTCAACATGAACTCTCAGGAGAACTTCAACATGAACTCTCAGGAGAACTTCAACATGAACTCTCAGGAGAACATCAACATGAATTCTCAGGAGAACTTCAACATGAACTCTCAGGAGAACATCAACATGAACTCTCAGGAGAGCTTTAACATGAACTCTCAGAAGAACATCAACATTAACTCTCAGGAGAGCTTTAACATGAACTCTCAGAAGAACATCAACATGAACTCTCAGGAGAGCTTTAACATGAACTCGGCATGAACATCAACATGAACTCTCAGGAGAAGTGCAACATGAACTCTCAGGAGAACTTCAACATGAACTCTCAGGAGAACTGCAACATGAAGCGACGGTCGATCTGAGGCGTCCGTGTGGTCAGTGATGTGTCCCTCACGTCTAAATTAATCTCCTCTAATTAACCGTGGTTGTAACGTCTGCGGGGGCCGGTCGTCCCCGGAGATAAGCCCCTCCCCCGGACCGCCTCCTCCTCCAGACAGACAGAGCCGCGGGAGCTCAGGCCGAGGTCCTCCCACAGTCCCGTCTATAAATATGCCCGCGCTAAATTCAGTCGGAGTGAACCTGAGGGCAAGCGACAGGAGAAGTGCAGTGACACTTCTCCTGTCGCTGTCTCCACGTCTGACGCTTTAGAATCACCAAAAAGACGTCGTAGCGCAGCGTTTTTTTTTTAGGTTTGTTTCGCTGCAGATGCGCTTCATGAATCCCATATGAGTCGGACCGCAAACGAATGTGTGAATTCAAGAGTTGACTGTGTTACTTTTGTCCCGAGTCTAATGTTGAAAGGCGTTTCTTGTAAGTAAAGTGTAAAAAACAAAGGTGTACAGCGGCTCCAGCGCGGTACGATACTGGGCAATGGGAACGATTTATAAAAACTAATGAGTTGAAAATGATGAACATTACAATTCTCTTTTTTTTTAATAAAAAAAAGGTACCAAAAAAACACATAGTTCAGGTCGATGTGGTGAAATTAAGGTGTCGTTAAAGTGATAGTTTTCTCTAAAAAGACCAGGTCCAAAGTAAAGCAAGAGGAAATACTCTGTGTTAAAATATGTGTAATACTTTGAATACTGCGCTCAAACAAGTGCACAAAGGCCTCCGCTATGTCCCCCCGACGAGAAGCTTTTGAGTGGCACATCAAGTTTAATTCTGTGATTTTTAAAACACAAGAAAAGACCAAATTAAGCCAAGTTTTAGATTCACCAAGACCAAGAAAACAGCACACGCGCCATTGTCAGAAGGACCAAAATCACAGTTTCAGAACCGCTTTGTCCGTCTGTCTTAAAATCACGAGCGCGTATCCAAAACAGAGCTGCAGACGGACACGCAAATAAACAAGTCACCGCTCCATATCGGACAAACTTAGACTCATTACAACACGTCCAGCTTTAGCAACAGCAGCGCGCAACCGAGCGGCGCAGGATCCGTGTAAACAACTCCTATCAAATGTACTCGTCCAACACTGTCAATGTGAAATACTGCGGCGATGGTGCTTGTAACTGAGTCATTGTAATAAAGTAAACAACAGTAAACGTCTGAAAATGCGCGGAAAAATCTTGTGAAAAATCTTGTGAAAAATCTTGTGAAAAATCTTGAATTGCAGGTTTTCTGACAGAGATTATACTTTATTATTATTTCTTATACTTTAAATTAGCAACATTTAAAAGAAGAGTCTCATTTCAGGCTTAGTATACTTTATTTGAAATACTATATCAAGTATTTCAAACTCGATTACCACTCATTTTCCATAAGTAGATCCTCGTTTTACATTTTGTCAATTATAAACCACAAAATTAATAGATTAATAAAACGACTGACTTCCTGTTCAAATCTGCTAAGCTCCGCCTCTTCACAGTGACAAGCCGTGGATTTTCAAGTTTTTTTTGTTTGTTTTTTTGTGGCTAGCTAATTATGAGCTAATGAGGAAACAGTTATAATGAGGTTTAAAGCCCAATAAAGTTTGCAGATTGTCTCCTTTAAAAACAATTACAAAAATATATTGTGAGATATTTATATTTTAGTTTTGTTGTTGTATTTGCAGATATATTTTCTTCTTGCTCGAAATAAATGAATACAAAACAAATACAATACAAGGAAAATACGCAATATACGCAGGATACGCAATAAAAATGTAAATTCAAGAAAACAAGAAAAAAAACATGATCATTTCTTAGCTAACTTTGACGACGCTAATAGTAACACATGAATAATTTGTATATATTTAAATTAAATATATTAATCACTCGCTTTGAGGCACAACTGTGATCAATTATGAATCAATCAATCATCACATTTAATACAAAAATCAATCCAAAGTGCGGCACAAAACCATAAAAAAGATCAAATCCCAACAAACGACTGCTAAACTGAAACGCTCCACTTGAAACGGTGTATTTTGTTGGTTTCAGCTCGACACCCGCCGCACAGACGCACACTCCTCCTCACGCACACGGCATTACTCGGATCACACGGACTCGCGCGTCGCTTTAACGGAATCCACGCCAAAGTCACGTTAACTCGAGACCACCTTAAGTCCGAGAGGGCCCCTTAAAGCTGAGACCTCTGCACCGGTCTTACCTTGGCCTCCTCCGTTTGGCACGTGACCGAGGTGGAGACCGGCGATGCGCGGGTTCCTGAACATGTTCGCACCTGCTAAACCGGGACTAAACGTCTGTATAATCCGATAATAATCCAAATAAAGCGAGTCGGGGGGAGAAAGAGAGGAGGCAAAAGTACCAAAAGTTAAGAAAGGAGGTGAAAGAGGTGAAGGAGGTGATGGAGCCGCTCGGCGCTGGGGGTTTGAGCGCCGCGGCGTGCAGCAGGAGCTAAAGCGGCTCAGGACTAATCAGATTACAGGCAGAAATTAACCTCCATGATAAAAACGCAGGGACAGGATTGGACCAGAGAGGCGGCAGTGCACCGGGGGGCTCAAGGGGGGGCTCAGGGGGGCGGTGGGAGGGGGGGCCCGAGTTGGCACGCAACGCTCGACAACAGCGTGAGAATATCAGAGGTAATCGAGGTTTTGTGAATGGCGTTCGATATAAACAAGCGACAGGTGGATTCAAAATGCGGTTTATTTTGTTGCAGTGTCGAGTTTAACTTTTCTGGGAAAGGGGAAAGTTACATGTTGTACTTTGTGTGATTAGGCAAGGCACGTTTATTTGTACATTTGTATTCGAACGCTTTACGGAAGAAACAACGCAAAACAAAGCTATAAAAACATAATTTATGGCCCTGTCAGTCTCTTGTTTTCATTATCTCTGGTTTTACTCAGATGATACAAAAAACTGGCACAAACGTCAATGTTTTTGGCTAAAACCTGCTTGAAATCCTGGTTACTTTGTTCAAAGCCGGACGTGCAATAAATCCAGGAATTAAAAAAAAAAGCCGTGCCTGATTTTTACGGTCATAAAAATGTATTCTAAATGTATTCTTCATTTTCCTAACGCATCGCAGGAGTTTAGAAGCGCTTTTCACAGTTTTACCATTACGGAAATGCTAACAGAAACTAGCACGCTAACTGCACTTCCTGTTATTAGACACAAACAGCACACAGTGGTCTCATTTTGACCCTTAATGTCTGTTTTAGGAGCTACACTCAAAGGATTCTAATACTCTCTTCTCTTTTATGTCTTAAACAGTCATATCTTTGTGGTTTTTATGACTTTTCTTCCTGTCGTCTCTGAATTGCCTCGTGTTGTGCTCTTTGCCTTTCCCGCTCCAGGGTTCAACATTTGGATTTCAATTTCACTCTAATATTAGACATCATAAGACTCTAATATCACAGTGTTGTACAAGCGTTATTGCCAATAACGCCGTGTCAAGCACAAGATGAGGATAGAAGTATTCACAAACAGCATTGGGTAACAGAGCATGAGCAGCATTAGCATAGCGTGTGGTAAGTTTGCACCAAAAAGTCTACGGGACGAAGAAGAAGACATTACGGAGCAATATCAGAGACAAGACCACACCACCACGTCGTCCAGACCCCTGAATGTGATGAAGGAGTGGCGCCAGCCAGCCAGCAGGGGGCGTAAGCGTCCTCTACGTCTGCACCAGCTGAAACGTCTGCAGCAGGTAAACAAACGGTCCTGTTACCAAATAAGTCCAGCGCAAAGACGTCCGGACTGCAGAGGCGTGAAGATGACTCAAACGTGAAATACTACAGCTTCCACCCGGTGAAACGGAGAGAGGAACATAATCGTGGAGTTGATACGTCCAGCGCTACAAACAGATGCTCGTTGTGTAGTTTGTGTGAGTGAGAAGGTCATTTATCACCGTTAAAACCTGCAGAAGAACAGCTTTGTGTGTTTTTGTTTTACAGTCTCAGTTTACTCCCGACACTTCAGGACCACTTCTGAAACTGCATCTTACAAAGCCTCACGAGGGCTCATTCCAGCATCCTCGCTCTTCTGTCCCACACTCGCACGCACCGCCCCCCCCCCCTGTCTGCGTCGGGACACTCGCACGCACCGCGCCCCCCTCCCCCCGTCTGCGCCTCTCCGCCGGGACGTCCCATATAAGGACAGGTGTGCGGCGAGTGGCTGTGCAGAGGTCGCAGTGTTGTTTACCAGAAGCACGCTGCTGCACTCTGCTCCACCAGAAGATCTGTGAGGAGGAGGAGGAGGAGGAGGAGGAGGAAGAGGAGGAAGAGTAGGAGAAAGAGGGGAAAGAGGAGGAGGAGGAGGAGGAGGAGGAAGAGGAGGAAGAGTAGGAGAAAGAGGGGAAAGAGGAGGAGGAAGAGGAGGAGGAGGAAGAGGAAGAGGAGGAAGAGGGGTAGGAGGAGGAAAAGGAGGAGAAAGAGGAGGCAGAGGAAGAGGAGGAAGAATAGGAAGAGGAGGAGGATGATAAAGAGGAAGAGAAGGAAGATAAAGAGGAAGAGGAGGAAAAGGAGGAGGAGTAGGAAGAGGAGGAGGAGGAAGAGGAGGAGGAAGAGGAGGAGGAAGAGGAGGAGAAAGAGGGCGAAGAGGAGGAGGAGGAGGAGAAAAAGGAGGCAGAGGAAGATAGAGAGGAGGCAGAGGAGGAGAAAGAGGAGGAAGAAGAGGAAGAGGAGGAAGAGGAAACTGGGCCGAGTCCAGGGTTAAGTCAATAATAAAAGAGACAATAAAACACGTCACAAACATGTTTCTTTGTGTGACAAAGTTTTAACCGTGAAGAAGTTTCAGATGAAGAAATGAAGAAGAGAGTGAAAAAAATCTGTGTGTATCTGTGTGTATCTGTGTGTGTATCTGTGTGTGTATCTGTGTGTATCTGTGTGTGTATCTGTGTGTATCTGTGTGTATCTGTGTGTGTATCTGTGTGTATCTGTGTGTGTATCTGTGTGTGTATCTGTGTGTATCTCTGTGTGTATCTGTGTGTATCTGTGTGTATCTGTGTGTGTATCTGTGTGTATCTGTGTGTATCTGTGTGTGTATCAGTGTGTGTATCTGTGTGTATCTGTGTGTGTATCTGTGTGTGTATCTGTGTGTATCTGTGTGTATCTGTGTGTATTTGTGTGTATCTGTGTGTATCTGTGTGTGTATCTGTGTGTATCTGTGTGTATCTGAGTGTATCTGTGTGTATCTGTGTGTATTTGAGTGTATCTGTGTGTATCTGTGTGTATCTGTGTGTGTATCTGTGTGTATCTGTGTGTGTATCTGTGTGTATTTGTGTCTGTATCTGTGTGTAATGTGTGTGTATCTGTGTGTATTTGTGTCTGTATCTGTGTGTAATGTGTGTGTATCTGTGTGTATTTGTGTGTGTATCTGTGTGTGTATCTGTGTGTATCTGTGTGTATCTGTGTGTGTATCTGTGTGTATCTGTGTGTATCTGTGTGTATCTGTGTGTGTATCTGTGTGTATCTGTGTGTATCTGTGTGTGTATCTGTGTGTGTATCTGTGTGTGTATCTGTGTGTATCTGTGTGTATCTGTGTGTGTATCTGTGTGTGTATCTGTGTGTATCTGTATGTATTTGTGTGTGTATCTGTGTGTAATGTGTGTGTATCTGTGTGTATTTGTGTGTGTATCTGTGTGTGTATCTGTGTGTGTATTTGTGTGTATCTGTGTGTGTATCTTTGTGTATCTGTGTGTATCTTTGTGTATTTGTGTGTATTTGTGTGTATCTGTGTCTATTTGTGTGTATGTGTGTGTATCTGTGTGTGTATCTGTGTGTGTATTTGTGTGTATCTGTGTGTATCTGTGAGTATGTGTGTATTTGTGTGTATCTGTGTGTATCTGTGTGTATTTGTGTGTATCTGTGTGTATCTGTGTGTATCTGTGTGTATTTGTGTGTATGTGTGTGTATCTGTGTGTATCTGTGTGTATCTGTGTATATTTGTGTGTGTGTATGTGTGTGTATCTGTGTGTATCTGTGAGTATTTGTGTGTATTTGTGTGTATCTGTGTGTATTTGTGTGTATCTGTGTGTATCTGTGTGTATTTGTGTGTATGTGTGTGTATCTGTGTGTATCTGTGTATATTTGTGTGTGTGTATGTGTGTGTATCTGTGTGTATCTGTGAGTATTTGTGTGTATTTGTGTGTATCTGTGTGTATCTGTGTGTATCTGTGTGTATTTGTGTGTATGTGTGTGTATCTGTGTGTATTTGGAAGCGTAAATGAGCCGCTCGTCATCGATCTGTATCCATGGAAACTGTAAACAAACATGAAGCCGATGCAGAACCAGGAGTTTGTTCTCAAATAAAATACATTACTTTGTGCAAGTTTTTCATCAGCCAATCACAGCTGCCTTCGCTTCTCAACCAATCACCTCTCAGCCTCCTCATCTCATGTCAGAGGTTCTCCCCTGGTGTCTGAGGTTCTCCCCTGGTGTCAGAGGTTCTCTCCTGGTGTCAGAGGTTCTTTCCTGGGTGTCAGAGGTTCTCTCCTGGGTGTCAGAGGTTCTCCCCTGGTGTCAGAGGTTCTCCCCTGGTGTCAGAGGTTCTGCCCTGGTGTCAAAGGTTCTCCCCTGGGTGTCAGAGGTTCTCTCCTGGGTGTCAGAGGTTCTCCCCTGGTGTCAGAGGTTCTCCCCTGGGTGTCTGAGGTTCTCCCCTGGGTGTGTGAGGTTCTCCCCTGGTGTCAGAAGTTCTCTCCTGGTATCAGAGGTTCTCTCCTGGGTGTCTGAGGTTCTGCACTTGTGTCAGAATTTCTCCCCTGGGTGTCTGAGGTTCTCCCCTGGTGTCAGAGGTTCTCCCCTGGTGTCAGAGGTTCTCCCCTGGGTGTCAGAGGTTCTCCCCTGGTGTCAGAGGTTCTTCCCTGGGTGTCAGAGGTTCTCCCCTGGGTGTCTGAGGTTCTCCCCTGGTGTCAGAGGTTCTCCCCTGGTGTCAAAGGACCTCCCCTGGTGTCAGAGGTTCTCCCCTGGGTGTCTGAGGTTCTCCCCTGGTGTCAGAGGTTCCCCCCTGGGTGTCAGAGGTTCTCCCCTGGGTGTCAGCGGTTCTCCCCTGGGTGTCTGAGGTTCTCGCCTGGTGTCAGAGGTTGTCCCCTGGTGTCTGAGGTTCCCCCCTGGGTGTCAGAGGTTCTCCCCTGGGTGTCTGAAGTTCTCCCCTGGGTGTCAGAGGTTCTCCCTTGGGTGTCAGAGGTTCTCCCCTGGGTGTTTGAGGTTCTCCCCTGAGTGTTTAAGGTTCTCCCCTGGGTGTCAGAGGTTCTCCCCTGGGTGTTTAAGGTTCTCCCCTGGGTGTTTAAGGTTCTCCCCTGGGTGTCAGAGGTTCTCCCCTGGGTGTCAGAGGTTCTCCCATGGTGTCAGAGGTTCTCCCCTAGGTGTTTGAGGTTCTCCCCTGAGTGTTTAAGGTTCTCCCCTGGGTGTCAGAGGTTCTCCCCTGGGTGTTTAAGGTTCTCCCCTGGGTGTCAGAGGTTCTCCCCTGGGTGTCAGAGGTTCTCCCATGGTGTCAGAGGTTCTCCCCTAGGTGTTCTGGGTGGTCTGGTTCTATTTCTGCGATTGTTCTCGTTTAGTCTGAGTTGATCCGTTTTGACTGGTGTGTGAACGTTTTGACCTTCACAGTTGTTTCTTCTCAGGTTCGTCTTCCTCCTGATCTTATGACTCAGACCATAAAACATCACACAAGCTGAAAACCCACAGATGCTTTCACCAGAGCCTGAAGCTGAGCCCACTGTCAGGGCTAAGGACAGGGCCGATGACAGGGCCGATGCCAGGGCCCGTGTCAGGGCCGATGCCAAGGCCGATGACAGGGCCGATGCCAGGGCAGAGGACAGGGCTGATGCCAGAGCCGAGGACAGGGCCGTTGCCAGGGCCCGTGCCAGGGCCCGTGCCAGAGCCCGTGTCAGGGCCGATGCCAGGGCCGATGCCGGGGCAGAGGACAGGGCTGATGCCAGGGCCGAGGACAGGGCCGAGGACAGGGCCGAGGACAGGGCCGAGGACAGGGCCAGTGTCAGGGCCGAGGACAGGGCTGATGCCAGGGCCGATGCCAGGGCCGAGGACAGGGCAGAGGACAGGGCTGATGCCAGGGCCGAGGACAGGGCCAGTGTCAGGGCCGATGCCAGGGCCGATGCCAGGGCTGAGGAAAGGGCTGATGCCAGGGCCGAGGACAGGGCCGAGGACAGGTCCAAGGACAGGGCCGGGGACAGGGCCGAGGACAGGGCCGATGCCATATTTTGATGTGCCCCTGATCTGTATGAGCCCCTGATCTGTCTGTTCAAACTGTGGCGTGTTCAGTGGCACTGCCCATGGGCATCTCACACCTGCACCTGTACCGGATGCCCCCCCGGAGCGCCCGATGCCCCCGGAGAACCCGATGCCCCCCGGAGCGCCTGATGCCCCCCGGAGCGCCCGATGCCCCCCAGAGCGCCCGATGCCCCCGGAGCGCCCGATGCCCCCGGAGCGCCCGATGCCCCCGGAGCGCCCGATGCCCCCGGAGCGCCCGATTCCCCCCGGAGCGCCCGATGCCCCCGGAGCTCCCGATTCCCCCCGGAGCGCCCGATGCCCCCCGGAGCGCCCGATGCCCCCGGAGCGCCCGATGCCCCCGGAGCGCCCGATTCCCCCCGGAGCGCCCGATTCCCCCCGGAGCGCCCGATGCCCCCCACGGAGCGCCCAATGCCCCCCGGAGCGCCCGATGCCCCCCAGAGCGCCTGCATAATGGGAGGGGCAGTACTGGTTCTTGTTTGCAGTACTCATAAAAATGTATAACGCAGTATATGAAAAGCGTAGGACTAATGTAGCATCATCACCTTGACAACCACAAGGGAAAGAGTGAAAGGCCCAATGACACAGAAACAATGTCCAGAAAAGAAGATCTCAGTGACGACGCCTTTTCATTCACATCAGATTACAATATTCACCTGAATGATCCAACTCGTAAAAGTGACACTAAAGTGACATAAAAGTGACGTAAAAGTGACATAAAAGTGTTCTAAAAGTGACATAAACGTGACATAAACGTGATGTAAAAGTGACCTAAAAGTGACATAAATGTGACGTAAACGTGACATAAAAGTGTCCTAAAAGTGACAAAAGTGTCCTAAAAGTGACATATACATGACATAAAAGTGACGTAAAAGTGACATAAAAGCGACGTAAACATGACACAAAAGTGACATATACATGACATAAAAGTGACGTAAAAGTGACATAAAAGTGACGTAAAAGTGACACAAAAGAGACATAAAAGTGACACAAAAGTGACAAAAACATGACACAAAAGTGACATAAACATGACATAAACGTGACACAAAAGAGACATAAAAGTGACACAAAAGTGACAAAAACATGACACAAAAGTGACATAAACATGACATAAACGTGACACAAAAGAGACAAAAGTGACACAAAAGTGACAAAAACATGACACAAAAGTGACATAAACATGACATAAACGTGACATAAACGTGACACAAAAGTGACTTAAACGTGACACAAAAGTGACACAAACGTGACATAAACGTGACATAAACGTGACATAAACGTGACACAAAAGTGACTTAAACGTGACACAAAAGTGACACAAATGTGACATAAATGTGATATAAACGTGACATAAAAGTGACACAAAAGTGACATAAACGTGACAGAAAAGTGACACAAAAGTGATACAAAAGTGACATAAACGTGACAGAAAAGTGACAGAAAAGTGACAGAAAAGTGACATAAACGTGACATAAACGTGACATAAACGTGACACAAAAGTGACTTAAACGTGACACAAAAGTGACACAAAAGTGACACAAAAGTGACACAAACGTGACATAAATGTGACATAAACGTGACATAAAAGTGACACAAACGTGACACAAAAGTGACACAAAAGTGACACAAAAGTGACATAAACATGACATAAACGTGACACAAACGTGACACAAAAGTGACATAAATGTGACACAAAAGTGACATAAACGTGACACAAAAGTGACATAAACGTGACACAAAAGTGACATAAACGTGACACAAAAGTGACACAAAAGTGACATAAACGTGACACAAAAGTGACACATGTGGCGCCGTGGTCAAACGCAGGTCCATAAACGTCACAACTGTACGAGGTCTGACTCTAAAGTTAGAGTTCCAAATAAAGACCCTATGAGGTTATGTTTAACGTTTGAACTCTGTGACATTTGTGACTCGCCACCGCAATTGTCGGACCATGTCGGCCTCGGTGAAACTGAGAAAAACAGCATTTTACTTTTTTTCCCCCAAATTTGTGATTTTCATTTTTTTGCAGAATGTGCTAGTTGAAGTTATGAATAAGCCCCTGTGTGCTTCAGATAACACTATTGGTTGTCTTAAACGTATACATTAAGCTGTTAAAAATGTGGAGTTTTCGGGTCTTTTTCCTGCTCTCCTGGGGGGCGTCACCTTTTTCTAGCCAACGTGTTGTTTACATTTTCCACCAATCAGCTGTGATCCGCATGGCAAGCTGCGTGCTCCGTGTTTTCCTCTCATTACTCCAGACCGTCTGCAGAGCACAGTCTTCAGAGCTTACATCTCCTGGACTACATTGCAACGGAACTGTTTACTCAGGTACACTTTTACTTTACTACTAAATTATTGCTTTAACGCTGTGTTTTAAGGCGGTCTCGTGATCACTTTAGAATCTTACTTGTCTGCTCCGGTGGAGCTAATGCTAAGCTAACATGTTGCTTCAGTGCACTCTGCAATACGGGCTTAATGTGACTACTTGTTGTTATCACCATGTTATCGGGTTATTTTCCGGTGTGGGTTGGCCCGTGGGTTGTGTGGGTCGTGCTTTGTGTCTTTTTTATGGTGCTAAACCGGCTGTTAGCCCCACAGCCCGGAGCTAAACGCAGCTATTCGGAGCTAAGTTGTAAGCTAAACTTTGCTATGTTATCGGGTTATTTTTCGGCGAGGGAAGAGAAAAAAACTACAACTCCCGATACCACTACTGGTCACGTGGCTTACGTACGTTGCACGTCACGCACGCACTGCGTCACTCGAACCAATCACGCGCTTGCCTGGCCATTATCAGCTTCCTGTGTGTCTCTCTGTGCACGGTGTTGGGAGAGACACAGGACGGCTGAACCAGGTAAGCTTTGCGACTAAAACACCCGTTTTTAATCACTTAAATGTGCGCCTGTTTTAAACTCGAGTGTATGTTTATGTTTTGGTGTGCTGTTATTCCCATATTACTGTTAACCCTAATCCTTTTATCCCCCTTTTCAGAATTGGCAAAGACACCCTGACTGACATGACCTGTCTCTACGTGAAGTCTGCTAAGGAGCGTGGTAAGTGTAAAACATTATTTTGGTGATTTTCGTGTTTTAATGATTAGAGTATAATTAACCATAAGTAACATCTGTTTTTCAGGTGAGCCTGCAGTTAATGTGTAAACATTAGCCTGGCAAAACTTCAGTGCTGCTCTCTGCTTAAGATATGTTTCTTCTGTTCTCATTTTTTTACAGTGTCGCCCTTGTCATCAGGTAGTGGAAAACAGCTCTCCTGAGTCTCACCTCAATATCCCACAGCTTGTTGGAACGGCGGATGGCAAAGTGTTTGTCAAGAACTTGGACTGGCAGAAGCATCTGAGTCCCTTCTTCAGACGGCTTCCAAAGATCAAGAGTTATCAGCACTTCAGGTATTTATATTGAAACTCTCACATTGTGTTAAAAAGAATAAATAGTTAATGAGTGTTTTATGTGAAATAGTTTGCCATTTCTTAAATGTCCTGTTATTTGTTTACAGCTTTGATGCCAAGAGCCGAGAGTCACAGCACAGAAGAGTGCACAGACGAAGAAGAGGATGAGGATGTGATCTCTGATGTGATTGGACTCTGGTGGTGTACATATCATATCTATTATCTCATATCTCATATATTCAAAGCCATGGACCCGTTGCAGTTCGTATACCTGGCCCTGGCATCTGTTTATAAGAGTTCTTCTATTAAGAGTGTTTTTTAAACTTCCTATAAGTTACTGTCCTTTCCCCCTGTATCTACTGCGTTGTAACATTAAAGGCTATCTTATCTTATCTTATCTTTTGTTGTTTGTGTTGAATCATTCAGTGCACCATTGTTGGTGAATCACCTGTAAATTATGTTTATCGACAAATGCAATGAACCCTATTCTCATTCTGATTCTTTGATTCTATTCAGGGCCTTTTGTAATCCAAGTATTTCCATTTTAATATAGTAACTTCTAATTCTGATTCAAGTCCAGTTACCATCAATAACAACACTCCTCTTGAGTCTTCAGTGACAGCTGTAGGGGAAGGTGGTGTCAGTGTGACAGGGGGGAGGGCTTATCTCAATGAGATGCAAATGAGCCCCCCTGTGACTCTGGGCTCGCTCCGGTGAGAAACTTTGGAAGCCGTTTTCTCAGTGAATGGGTTTGAGAGTTGTTTACATTCAAATGACCACAACTTACTCAAATATTATCAGATCTACATGAGTGAGACATCAAAGCTTTGAATTCACACTTTCAGAATCTGTGAATAACTCAAAATGTCTCCGGGTAGACATGTAACTGGATTGGCCACGGTCAGTCACATTTGACTTATTTTGTCCTGCAGTTTTTACACTTGATTTTGTTTCTGCAGAAAAACTTCAAACTTAAACAGAAGAAACGGAACGAGACGCGACTAAATCCACCAAGACCAGATTTTCATCGGTAAATAAATTATACCGTTTAGTTTAGTGCCATTTTGTCCACACATTTATGCATTTCCTTTTACATTTTTGCCGTCGTTGTGGCTTTTTGGAACTATCCGGCTGCTCTAGACTTATTTACCAGAGAAGAACGGCAAAACCAGCAACAAACGTCAGACTTAATCGTCTCGAGTCGAATGACCAAAAGAAATTACAAATATAAACTGTATTTAATATTTTATACTATTCACAAAAAACGACATCCACAAACATACATATATGTAAAAGTGTAGAAGTATATTGTGTCATTAACCAGGTGCTTTAAACGTCTCTGGGCACCTTATTTATCATTATTATCAGTATTATTAATTCAAAATATGGTACTAACTAATCATTGTGGCCAGCAGAGGGCACAAGGCAGTTTAAATAAGGCTGAAACGTACTACTGCTCCTGTCCATAGTGGAGAGTGTGACTGTTTGTGTAATTTGAGCCCAGAAAAGACCAGAACGAGGCCACGTGAAGGTGTCATAAAAACGCTGGCGCACTTTCTGAGACGATGTAAGATCGGAATGAGGGATGTCAAGGAGAACCGGTGATTCAAAAATCTAGTTAAGTTTAGAATAAACTCCAAAAACTAACACTTAACTGGGACACATTAAACTGCACTGTTCAGTAAAACAAAGTGATTATATTAAAGATTTGACCAAACATTTTGCCCGTTTATGACGTTTATGATGTCACTTCCTGGTTTGACGTGAGCGGCGAATATGACACGACTGTTCCTTAGCGACCAGATTGTAAACATGACCCAAAGTCCATTTAAATCATACAATCGTTGACAACACGTTCATCTAGTTAAGAGACAAGTACAAATTCTCTCTGCATTTCTGATGGAACGGCACTTTTTGATGACATCACAGGGGGATTCTGTCATTTTTCAACTTTCATCGTCACATTTCCTTCACAAACTGCGACTCGACTGATGTAAAAACGTGATAATTATTCACCGCC
>NW_027315746.1:4588761-4656261 GCF_026437365.1 Eucyclogobius newberryi | reverse complement strand
AGAGGAGGAGGCGTGGACGAGAGAGGAGGAGGAGGCGTGGACGAGAGAGGAGGAGGCGTGGACGAGAGAGGAGGAGGCGTGGACGAGAGAGGAGGAGGCGTGGACAAGAGAGGAGGAGGCGTGGACAAGAGAGGAGGAGGCGGCGTGGACGAGAGAGGAGGAGGCGTGGACGAGAGAGGAGGAGGCGTGGCGAGAGAGGAGGAGGCGTGGACGAGAGAGGAGGAGGAGGCGTGGACGAGAGAGGAGGAGGCGTGGACGAGAGAGGAGGAGGCGTGGCGAGAGAGGAGGAGGCGTGGACGAGAGAGGAGGAGGAGGCGTGGACGAGAGAGGAGGAGGCGTGGACGAGAGAGGAGGAGGCGTGGACGAGAGAGGAGGAGGCGTGGACGAGAGAGGAGGAGGCGTGGACAAGAGAGGAGGAGGCGTGGACGAGAGAGGAGGAGGCGTGGACAAGAGAGGAGGAGGCGTGGACGAGAGAGGAGGAGGCGTGGCGAGAGAGGAGGAGGCGTGGACAAGAGAGGAGGAGGCGTGGACGAGAGAGGAGGAGGCGTGGCGAGAGAGGAGGAGGCGTGGACGAGAGAGGAGGAGGCGTGGACGAGAGAGGAGGAGGCGTGGACAAGAGAGGAGGAGGCGTGGACGAGAGAGGAGGAGGCGTGGCGAGAGAGGAGGAGGCGTGGACGAGAGAGGAGGAGGCGTGGACGAGAGAGGAGGAGGCGTGGCGAGAGAGGAGGAGGCGTGGCGAGAGAGGAGGAGGCGTGGACAAGAGAGGAGGAGGCGTGGACGAGAGAGGAGGAGGCGTGGCGAGAGAGGAGGAGGCGTGGACGAGAGAGGAGGAGGCGTGGACAAGAGAGGAGGAGGCGTGGACAAGAGAGGAGGAGGCGTGGACGAGAGAGGAGGAGGCGTGGCGAGAGAGGAGGAGGCGTGGACGAGAGAGGAGGAGGCGTGGACAATCCCCCATCCCCGCCCACATCTCTGTACTTCGTATCGCGGTCAAAAGTATCGAAATCGGACACGGATCAATACTATTAATGTGTCAACTGTGTCATTATGTGTTGAACATGATATAATGGTTGGACAGAATACGCCGTGATTCTGTTTGTATCGTTGATGTCCATTCAAATTAAGCAAAAGATTTAAATAAAATGACATTATTGTGTAAAAAAATGACTACATTTTGTAAGAATTTTGTGGGATGGAAATCGCGCTCGTTACTGGTTATCGCACGATTAAGACTCTAAACGTCACAAAGCCACTTTTAAAACATAAATAACATAAACATAATAAGCAGTACCTGGAGTGAAAGGCTCACAGTGGCTCACAGTGGCTCACGGTGGCTCTCACGGTGGCTCACAGTGGCTCATGGTGGCTCTCACGGTGGCTCACGGTGGCTCTCACGGTGGCTCTCACGGTGGCTCTCGGTGGCTCATGGTGGCTCTCACGGTGGCTCTCACGGTGGCTCACGGTGGCTCTCACGGTGGCTCTCACGGTGGCTCACGGTGGCTCTCACGGTGGCTCACGGTGGCTCTCGGTGGCTCACGGTGGCTCTCACGGTGGCTCACGGTGGCTCTCACGGTGGCTCTCACAGTGGCTCACGGTGGCTCATGGTGGCTCTCACGGTGGCTCACGGTGGCTCTCGGTGGCTCTCACGGTGGCTCACGGTGGCTCACGGTGGCTCATGGTGGCTCTCACGGTGGCTCACGGTGGCTCTCACGGTGGCTCACGGTGGCTCACGGTGGCTCTCGGTGGCTCATGGTGGCTCTCACGGTGGCTCTCGGTGGCTCATGGTGGCTCTCACGGTGGCTCTCGGTGGCTCTCACTGTGGCTCACGGTTGCTCTCACGGTGGCTCACGGTGGCTCACGGTGGCTCACGGTGGCTCTCACGGTGGCTCGATTGTTTCAAACGTGTTCTGAAAGTCATGAGGTTTATCATTTACTGTGACGGACCAATACTTCCACTGTCGTTTGTCTCCCTCATGTGGTGCGCTGGAGGTACTGCAGACCTGTGTTCACTTCTTTAGCTCTAATCTGTTTGTTTGTTTGTTTGTTTGTTTATGACAGTACAGTACAGTGTCCCGTCTAGTAATTTGAATAATTAACAAATATTCTATAAAACATTCTTTGCACCTTATATGACACATGTATATTAATATGCTTATTTAAAAGTAACCAGTTTATTTTCCAAGTCCATGACGTTAGATCGACTGTGGTTTGTGTATTTGGGCCTCACAAAGATAGACCACATCAGCCACATCTCCGCCATGTTCTCTCCTCAACAGCAGCGAGGGCCAGTTTGGACCTCAGACCTCAGACTGGACCTCAGAGCGGACCCCCATGGAGCTCTGGGGCCCTGCATGTATGGTAGGAATACAACTGTGGCGATTTGGACAACTATCTGACTTTTAAGAACATTAAGAACTCAAAACAAGTCGTACAAACCAGAAAAGAGCTGCAATCAGCCAAAACATGGAGCTAAATAAGTACATTTACAAACCCGAAGTGTTATTGCATTTACAGTTTGTAAAGCATTGTCTGAGAGTAGCTTTAGTGACGTTAGCTCCGTGTTGACGTTAGCGTTAGCATCAATGAACATTTAAACGGGGTCAGCCCTTTGCTCCCTGAGACCTGGGTTACAGTTATATGCAGCAATATTTAGTGCTGTAAAACCAGACATTTATGCACAACTATTGGTGATGTGGAACCCGAACCAGTCGCCCATGCTAGTGTTAGCATAGTCCCCCTTTCATAGAAAAGGGGGAACATAGGGACGCACATCTGCTAATGACGTGCTAACACATCAATTAGACTCTTAGTTTGTTCAAATCTCCCCAAAACAATACAGATTTTACGCCAGACTAAAGAAACAATTATATTTTCACATCACAATACTTACGGAGGAATATTGTCCAAGTCAACAACGTCCACGAGGGGAACACGTGCTCAACACGTGCTCAACACACAACAACTTGACAGTGCGTTCGGCCATCTTGGATTTACATGTGGTTTACACAAAATAAAACAACATCACAGCACAAACACACGAGGGCGCTGCAGGCTCAGGTACACACCCTGTATGACTCAGGTACAACTTCCCTTTTAGAATGGGCAGTAAAAAGGCATTCGGCCTGCAGGTGTAACGGGGCCTGCAGGTGTAATGGGGCCTGCAGGGGTAACGGGGCCTGCAGGTGTAATGGGGCCTGCAGGTGTAACGGGGCCTGCAGGGGTAACGGGGCCAGCAGGTGTAACGGGGCCTGCAGGTGTAATGGGGCCTGCAGGGGTAACGGGGCCTGCAGGTGTAACGGGGCCTGCAGGTGTAACGGGGCCTGCAGGGGTAACGGGGCCAGCAGGTGTAACGGGGCCTGCAGGTGTAATGGGGCCTGCAGGGGTAACGGGGCCTGTGGTGTAACGGGGCCTGCAGGTGTAACGGGGCCTGCAGGTGTAATGGGGCCTGCAGGGGTAACGGGGCCTGCAGGTGTAACGGGGCCTGCAGGGGTAACGGGGCCAGCAGGTGTAACGGGGCCTGCAGGGGTAACGGGGCCTGTGGTGTAACGGGGCCAGCAGGTGTAACGGGGTCTGCAGGTGTAATGGGGCCTGCAGGGGTAACGGGGCCTGCAGGTGTAACGGGGCCTGCAGGGGTAACGGGGCCAGCAGGTGTAACGGGGCCTGCAGGGGTAACGGGGCCTGTGGTGTAACGGGGCCTGCAGGTGTAACGGGGTCTGCAGGTGTAACGGGGCCTGCAGGGGTAACGGGGCCTGTGGTGTAACGGGGCCTGCAGGTGTAACGGGGCCTGCAGGTGTAATGGGGCCTGCAGGGGTAACGGGGCCTGCAGGTGTAACGGGGCCTGCAGGGGTAACGGGGCCAGCAGGTGTAACGGGGCCTGCAGGGGTAACGGGGCCTGTGGTGTAACGGGGCCTGCAGGTGTAACGGGGTCTGCAGGTGTAATGGGGCCTGCAGGGGTAACGGGGCCTGCAGGTGTAACGGGGCCTGCAGGGGTAACGGGGCCAGCAGGTGTAACGGGGCCTGCAGGGGTAACGGGGCCTGTGGTGTAACGGGGCCTGCAGGTGTAACGGGGTCTGCAGGTGTAACGGGGCCTGCAGGGGTAACGGGGCCTGTGGTGTAACGGGGCCAGCAGGTGTAACGGGGCCAGCAGGTGTAACGGGGCCAGCAGGTGTAACGGGGCCAGCAGGGGTAACGGGGCCTGCAGGTGTAACGGGGCCTGCAGGTGTAACGGGGCCTGCAGGGGTAACGGGGCCTGTGGTGTAACGGGGCCTGCAGGTGTAACGGGGCCTGCAGGTGTAATGGGGCCTGCAGGGGTAACGGGGCCTGCAGGTGTAACGGGGCCTGCAGGGGTAACGGGGCCAGCAGGTGTAACGGGGCCTGCAGGGGTAACGGGGCCTGTGGTGTAACGGGGCCTGCAGGTGTAACGGGGTCTGCAGGTGTAACGGGGCCTGCAGGGGTAACGGGGCCTGTGGTGTAACGGGGCCAGCAGGTGTAACGGGGCCAGCAGGTGTAACGGGGCCAGCAGGGGTAACGGGGCCTGCAGGTGTAACGGGGCCTGCAGGTGTAACGGGGCCTGCAGGTGTAACGGGGCCAGCAGGTGTAACGGGGCCAGCAGGTGTAACGGGGCCTGCAGGTGTAACGGGGCCAGCAGGGGTAACGGGGCCTGCAGGTGTAACGGGGCCTGCAGGTGTAACGGGGCCTGCAGGTGTAACGGGGCCAGCAGGTGTAACGGGGCCAGCAGGTGTAACGGGGCCTGCAGGGGTAACGGGGCCTGTGGTGTAACGGGGCCAGCAGGTGTAACGGGGCCAGCAGGTGTAACGGGGCCAGCAGGTGTAACGGGGCCAGCAGGGGTAACGGGGCCTGCAGGTGTAACGGGGCCTGCAGGTGTAACGGGGCCTGCAGGGGTAACGGGGCCTGTGGTGTAACGGGGCCTGCAGGTGTAACGGGGCCTGCAGGTGTAATGGGGCCTGCAGGGGTAACGGAGCCTGCAGGTGTAACGGGGCCTGCAGGGGTAACGGGGCCAGCAGGTGTAACGGGGCCTGCAGGGGTAACGGGGCCTGTGGTGTAACGGGGCCTGCAGGTGTAACGGGGTCTGCAGGTGTAACGGGGCCTGCAGGGGTAACGGGGCCTGTGGTGTAACGGGGCCAGCAGGTGTAACGGGGCCAGCAGGTGTAACGGGGCCAGCAGGGGTAACGGGGCCTGCAGGTGTAACGGGGCCTGCAGGTGTAACGGGGCCTGCAGGTGTAACGGGGCCAGCAGGTGTAACGGGGCCTGCAGGTGTAACGGGGCCAGCAGGTGTAACGGGGCCAGCAGGTGTAACGGGGCCTGCAGCAAAGTTAAACACTGTGGCGGGGCCTCGTGTAGGTCTCTACATGTAACATGTAACATGTTACATGTAACATGTTACATGTAGCATGTTCCATGTAGCATGTTGCATGTTGCATGTAACCTGTTACATGTTACATGTAGCATGTTGCATGTTACATGTTACATGTTACATGCAACATGTACCCACAAAATGTTTTTAAAAATGGTCATTTTTAAAGAAGGGCTCTTTTTGCTCCTGAGTCACACACGTTTGCGCTCACAAACCCTGGAGCTTTTGAAACTGTACAAACAGCACTTTGGGCTCCGGAGACTGTAACAAGAGCCACGCCCAGAGCTGAAGTGTGAATGACTGAACACGGCATTAAAGTCAGAACAGAAGAACAACAATAAAGACCAATAAAATCATCCACACGCTTTTCATGCAAAGAGTTTATTATGAATCAGACTGCAATATAATACAACAGTAGCACAATCATGACTATGGATTATGCTCATATTTATAGATACAAAGATAAAGGCATGTTTAAAAAAAAAGTGAATGACCTCTTTTAATTTTACTCTAAAAATAGCTTTCAAATACTTGGCATAGTTTGTAAATAAAATTATGAAACAGAACGCTTGCCACAGGATATACTATTGAGTACCAAATGCAATATACTTTATGAAAACATTTTTTTCCTCCTGTTTTGCATTTCATGCAAGAAGGAAAAAAGATGTCAGTGAGTACAAAAAGCACTTAAATCTCATATGAAAATATAAAATATTACAAGTGTGCATAATTACTTTATGTTGCACGTAACCTGCAGTACAAAAGTCACTGACACTGTGTGTACCTGACATGCCAATTATCGGGGCAATGCACTGAAGCTTTAGTAAGTTAGGGGCAGTTACACAAAACATGGGGCTGTGGCGGGGCCCCGTGCAGAGTTAAAAACATGAGGCTGTGGCGGGGCCCCGTGTAGAGTTAAAAACATGGGGCTGTGGCGGGGCCTCGTGTAGAGTTAAAAATATGGGGCTGTGGTGGGGCCTCGTTTAGAGTTAAAAACATGGGGCTGTGGTGGGGCCTCCTGTAGAGTTAAAAACATGGGGCTGTGGTGGGGCCTCCTGTAGAGTTAAAAACATGGGGCTGTGGCGGGGCCTCCTGTAGAGTTAAAAACATGGGGCTGTGGCGGGGCCTCCTGTAGAGTTAAAAACATGGGGCTGTGGCGGGGCCTCGTGTAGAGTTAAAAACATGGGGCTCTGGTGGGGCCTCGTGTAGAGTTAAAAACATGGGGCTGTGGCAGGGCCTCGTGTAGAGTTAAAAACATGGGGCTGTGGCGGGGCCCCGTGTAGAGTTAAAAACATGGGGCTGTGGCAGGGCCTCGTGTAGAGTTAAAAACATGGGGCTGTGGCGGGGCCCCGTGTAGAGTTAAAAACATGGGGCTGTGGCGGGGCCTTGTGTAGAGTTAAAAACATGGGGCTGTGGCGGGGCCCCGTGTAGAGTTAAAAACATGGGGTTGTGGCGGGGCCTCGTGTAGAGTTAAAAACATGGGGCTGTGGCGGGGCCTTGTGTAGAGTTAAAAACATGGGGCTGTGGCGGGGCCTTGTGTAGAGTTAAAAACATGGGGCTGTGGCGGGGCCTTGTGTAGAGTTAAAAACATGGGGCTGTGGCGGGGCCTCGTGTAGAGTTAAAAACATGGGGCTGTGGCGGGGCCTTGTGTAGAGTTAAAAACATGGGGCTGTGGCGGGGCCTCGTGTTGAGTTAAAAACATGGGGCTGTGGCGGGGCCTCGTGTAGAGTTAAAACATGGGGCTGTGGCGGGGCCTCATGTAGAGTTAAAACATGGGGCTGTGGCGGGGCCTCGTGAAGTTAAAACATGGGGTTGTGGCGGGGCCTCGTGAAGTTAAAACATGGGGTTGTGGCGGGGCCTCGTGTCGGGTTAAAAACATGGGGTTGTGATGGGGCCCCATGTAGAAATGCTAACACAAGAGCTTGTGTAGAGTTGGAAAGAAGGGCCTGTGGCAGGGGCCTCGTGCCTGAGGGCGGGGCCTCAGAGGCGGGGGCCTCGTGCCCGAGGGCGGGGCCTCATGTGTTAGTGTGTTAGTGAAGAAGGGCTCGTCCTGGACTAGGCTCTGAACGCTGATCTGATTCACACAAACTGATGCAGCGTCAGAGAAACAGCATGAACTGATGCTACTGCGCCTCTCGGGGCGGGGCCTCTCGGGGCGGGGCCCCTCGGGACGGGGCCCGGAGACAGCGGTATTTGAAAATCCTAATGAACAGTGCTTCGTACGTTTTTGGCTTTGCCTGGAGCGTCATGTAATGCACACACATGGAATAAGGCGAATGAGCATTTAAATCCACATAAATAACATTATAGACACATCAAATTGATCAAATGCTACAACTGCAAATGCTACATAACAATCAGGAGTATGGAGAGACATACGGCGCTGTTGTCGACATTACACCAATCTGCTCTGTGTACAAACCACATATGTGCAAAGTGAATGCAAAATCCCTGTTAATAACAATATGACCTTTAGTCATTTTAATTAAAAAGCTTATTCATTTTAGAAAAAAGCTTTGCAAATATGTGGTTTGTACCTAATCATCCACTGCATTATATCATCAGTGCAATAACAGCACAACATTTACCGAGCAATGACCTAAAACAAAGTGCATGGACCGACGTTTCAGAGGAACAAACTGAATTAATTCGGAAGACAAACACAGAAAAAAGACGTGGACTTTAGCTAACATTCAACACAGGAAATACAGCTTATGAATGTAGTGTAGATATAATAGCACAACGAGAAACTTCAGCTAGCATTTTTCAAAAGCACAATCGAAACAAAACATGGCACGATCATTTAATCTCCTTCTGGTTCAACTAGACGACGCCAGCATTAGGCCCATGATCTCGCCTCCAAACGCAAAAAGGGTTTAAAGCACTATAAAATACTCTCGTGGTGATAACAATACAGACATATGGTATTTTCAGATCGGTTTATACATGTTGTCAAATAAAACTTCATGGTTAAATACAAAATCTTTCTTAAAATATTTAAAATAGACTTTATTTTGTACAGTATGCAAACGGGTTAGCAAGTGGATGAGGGTAAAAATGATAATATTCTACCATGAGATGACGCCTCTTTGCAGTTGAAGAGTAAATAATGCATAAAAGTAAACGATACGGTGAATAAAGCACCCACCCAATGTTAAAATGGGGATATACCCTGACACTGGACCAGATCCCTGTAACGTGGCTCGGTTCGCACCGGGACGGCGCGGCACGGGTCGGGCCTCGCTGTACGACGGCTAAAACGTACAATTTTGACGAATCGAGCGTTTCGGAAAATTGGAATATCGTTATGTTCTTGCGTCGTTTATTGTATTGGCTGTCGAAAAATAGCAATACTCACGATCCAAACAGACATCGAAACTGGATTAAAATCCCCAGAGTTGGACAAAATTTAACTTTTCCCCGAATAGTTTTAGAACGGTGTTGATCAGAACCACTGAAAGATCTCGTACAATTAAACTGCTAATACTTCGTTAAGTGGGGAACATTTATAGACGAGGCATAAAATATATCCAACAAGAGTAAAACTTTCACATTGCTGCATCTGGTTTTAGTCTTGTCGGATGTACTATTATTACATTTTATTACGTTTATCTTAAGAAATGTGGTTTTAATGGTAATTTTGTCGGCGACAAGTTCAAAATGTCCGTATCGTGGCAGTTACACCGCGTGGCAGTTACACCGCGTGGCAGTTACACCGCACGTGGCAGTGTCGCGCGTCGCTCGTGGAATCTCGGGCGCCGACAACGGACCTTGATCCGTGCCGTTTCGCCGCCGCGTGTGCGAACGAGCCTGTGACGCGGTCGAGATTTCCCTTGTAAAACCCCCGGCGGTCTCTAAATAGGTAGCTCCACTCCGCCGCTGAGCCGTCACACTGCGTATTGCTCGACGTTTGCCTTTTCCTACCACGTCCTTCCCCCTTTCGAATAGTTATCAAAGTCTCCTAAATTTAATCGGTGCCTTATTGCTTCCTGAAATAACCTGGAAAAGGGAGCGTTCTGGTTGATTGGGGACCAAACCGGGCTGTTTTTTAACCCGGTTTAATCAGGAACAGGTTAAAAAGGCAACTCTTTACGTTAGCTTAAATGTACACGAGCGTCGAGCGTGCAGTACAGAAGAGAAACCCTTCACTGAAGAGCTTTAGCTTTGTGTTTACAATGTACAAAATGACACGAGGGCAGGGATGTCCACCTACCACGTTCAACAAGTCCGGGCGTCTTCCAGTTCTGTTCTGTGCTCATTCACAGGCGACTTTGACCCGTACGGAGCCGGTTCGACCCGTCCAGAGCAGCTCGGTCTCCGGGGGAACCTTCTCCGGATCGCGAGCCGAGATTTTGGTAAGGAGTAACTTTTCTGAGGTGTTTAAGTGCCCAGAATGTTCCACAGTACGGCTTTAAACGTATCCGTCTTCACCAGGCCAGGCCAGGCCACAGGCCGGATCTGCGGAGCGGTGATTCTGCTCACAAATACCGTATTTTCCGGACTATGAGTTGCACCTTTTTTCATAGTTTTGTCCGGGGTGTGACTTATACTCCAGAGCGACTTATATGTGATATTATTCATTATTTTCACATGACGACCACAAGAGGGCGCTCTAGGCTCTAAGCGACGCAGAAGAAGAATCTGCACTTCCTCTTCCTCTGGAGTTTGTGGAGTTGTTTAGAAGTGACACAGAGGAAGAAGAATTCAATGGATTTAGTGATTTGGGGTAAAACTGATGCTTTGCTAAACTTGTTAGCATGTTCTTTATGCTATAGTTATCTGAATAACTGTTCATATGTTACGCTAACATACCAGACACTTACCACAGTTCTGTCTGTGCCTCATGTAGCTGAAGGTGTTAGCGTTAGCATATGTCATGTAGCTGAAGGTGTTAGCGTTAGCATACGTCATGTAGCTGAAGGTGTTAGCGTTAGCATACGTCATGTAGCTGAAGGTGTTAGCGTTAGCATACGTCATGTAGCTGAAGGTGTTAGCGTTAGCATACGTCATGTAGCTGAAGGTGTTAGCGTTAGCATACGCCATGTAGCTGAAGGTGTTAGCGTTAGCATACGTCATGTAGCTGAAGGTGTTAGCGTTAGCATACGTCATGTAGCTGAAGGTGTTAGCGTTAGCATACGCCATGTAGCTGAAGGTGTTAGCGTTAGCATACGTCATGTAGCTGAAGGTGTTAGCGTTAGCATACGTCATGTAGCTGAAGGTGTTAGCGTTAGCATACGTCATGTAGCTGAAGGTGTTAGCGTTAGCATACGTCATGTAGCTGAAGGTGTTAGCGTTAGCATACGTCATGTAGCTGAAGGTGTTAGCGTTAGCATACGTCATGTAGCTGAAGGTGTTAGCGTTAGCATACGTCATGTAGCTGAAGGTGTTAGCGTTAGCATACGTACACCTATTCACCATGTTCTCTCATCTGTTATTATTTTAAACTGCATTTCAAGAGGAAATGTCTGTTTTTGGTCTTGGATTTTATCAAATACATTTCCCCAAAAAATGTGACTTATATATGTTTTTTTCTTCTCCATTAGGCATTTTTTGGCTGGTGCGACTTATACTCCGGAAAATACGGTAACAGTGTTTTCCGATGGATTTTTGAGCAATAAAACTCCTGGAAACACCCACAAACCCTCCACCACGACGTGAGCAAACATAGACTCTAGATACAGTTTTCCCAAATACATACTCACATAAATACATAAATACATACTTACATACTTACATACTTACATACTTACATACTTACATACAACATTGTAAGACTTTAATTAGTTGTGCTTAAAATACACATATTTCCCAGAGCGCTGGACTCTCCGACACGACGCGTTACCCACTCCGTCTGTCGAGCGAACGCAGTATGAGTAAGTTTAATGCCGTACTGCGGAACACCGGAGGCAGCGCGAAACCATCGTCACGGACACGAGCGTCGGGGAAACGTACGCGGTGCACCTTCAAAAAACGCCGTGACGGCAAAGGAAGGCTGGTACGTGGACATCCCTGGCGAGGGCACAACGTCAGTAAAGCTTAGAAAATAAAGGCTGAAAATCAAAAAACAGTTCTCGAGCCAGAGACAGTGTTTTCCAGTCCTTTTTCAAACAGCTGTCGCCATTCTACCACAATCAAAGAAACGCAGGTTAATTTGGTGTAAATAATAGAAGAGGTTGCGACCCGAACCCTTTCTATGTCTAAGGTGTCGGTATGAGACATTACATTCATATCCTTAATAACAGCTCGCCCGCGAACGAGAGTCCCGCGGGCAAAAAACAACGACGACGTTAGCAATGGACAGTTCAAAAGTCGGTAGTGTACGTGACAGAATTGCATAATGTCTGCCGATGGTGGAAAGCAAAAAGGGGGGGAAAAAGGGCGAAAGGACAAGAAGCCGCTACAGAAGACCGACGCTAGTCCGAGTCCTACGGAGAGCGGGAGGGTTCACGCCGCAAAGAACGACACCCGCCGCCGGCGAAACGACCTGAATCCTCGCTGTTTTGAGTCGTTTTTTTACTAGTTTAGATAGAGTTCAGTCTTGACACCGTGCGTTGTTTTAAGGTCAATTAAAGGGACAGTACGCGGAATATAGTTGTATTTCAAAGTGCGTGATCGTTCTGTGTCACCGGAAACGACGTCGGTTTTCGTCGGTTTAATCTCGATGACAAAAGCGTTGGCGGTCGAGTCGTTAAGCCGCCTCGAGACCGTTATCCAATCAGAGCGCAGAAAGAGCCTCACGCGACTCTCTCATCCGCTTTGCCGGTGCGCCCTCTGTCTGATCCCAACGGTCACTGCAGCGTCACGACTGTTGCCAAAGCAATTAACAATTTAAACGAAAATATAGCCTTCTTTTTACTATATTTTGAATGGTAAAAAGCCCTCAGAGTGTTGTCTGTGACAGGAAGTAGAAAACGATCCTTTGGCAGTAAAAGCATGTTGTTTAGAGCGTGAGGGAAAAGTGTTCATCTTTTAAGTTTATCTAAGAAATCTGTTTATGAACTTCAAAGCCAAGAAATTGAATAAAATATCACACATTTGTTTTTATTCTGGTTAATGCAGCAGTTGCCGTAGAAACTCTATCAAAACTCTATCTGAACTAGTCAAAACCACTCGACCTTTGACTGGATTCAAGTCGTTTTAACTGGCCGTGGACGTTCCTTTGCCTTTGCAGTGTGCGGGGGGGGGCGGGTTAGTACTGTCTGTATGGGGGAGGGGGGCGGAGTCGGGGCGAGGCCAGGAGGCGCCCTGCGTGGTCCAGGACGGGGCAGCGGCTCCCGTTGGCAGTGGACAGCGGTCAGAACGGGGGGGAGGACGGTGACGTTACACAATGCTCTGTCGGACGAAGGCATTTCAGTGGAGATGAGATGAAGGCATTCAGCGTAGGCCGCCTGCAGGTCACAGAGGTCACAGTGTAGGAGGAGCCAGGAACGCCTCGCGCCAACGCCGGGGGGGGGGGCGGGCTCACTCCGGCGCCGCTGGGCTGGGCTCGGTGGGTTCTGCACACGGACACAACGGGAAGAAAGTGTCAAGTACAAAAGCATCAGATGGAGAACACAAAGAAGGCAACGGACACAAGAGAAGACGCAATATTTTATTTAGGTAGTAACAGGGTGCTTTTATACTTTTACTTCATTACATTCGAGGGCAGAATGTGTACTTTATACTGCACTACATTTTTGTAAAGTAAAAAGTGCTTTTCATTTGATTTGAGGAGTTATTTTTCAGCACGTTCATGGTGACATTCTGACTCTTTACCAAATTTCACCACATTTAAGACTGAAAACAGTTCTCAAAATGTGTGAAATACTTTTTGGTCTTAAAGTCCATTTTTAAACAGGCACTTCAAACTTTCACTTAATGTGCTACTTTTGCATGTATTTGTACTTTTCCTTAAGTAAGAAAATGAGTACTTCCTCCACCACTGGTCTCCATTGGCTCTTTTTATGTGTAAAATGAGCTATATTTTCTGAAATACACAGGATTCTTGTATCAGTTTATTATCACATTATTATTGTTGTGTTCTTTCTGAGGTTAACGCTCTCAAAATGTGCACTGTGCATCTTTAAAGTCAGAATATTAATTGTAAATCTAATCTTTCAGTCCTTGTGATGCGAAGTATGTTTTCACTTTTCAAGACCCCCAAACAATCTATCTCTATATAAATAACTTCAGGCCACACATCCACATCATGCAATGTTTCAGATATGTCCTGCTTTATGAATGAATATTGCAGATATTGCTCTTCTACGTCATCGGCAACAGGTCGATACGGGTGAAAACAAAGAATCTCTCAGTATTTTGTGCGTTAAACAATATTTAGACGGTATTTTAACAGTTTGAAATGGAACGGACGATAGAAACATTGCGATTTACCCGTGCTAGACTAAACTGTTCTGTCTTTGAGGTCGTTTTGATAGTTTTAATGATTTAATTTGAACAACAATTGCGATGTTCATGTTTTTGCCTCTTAATGTTGGCAGTAAATCCGTCCTACACAGACACAACGCCGTTTTCACAAAGAGAAAAGTGCGACTTGTTGGCGAACATTGAACATCAAATCAACCCATTTTATCTTATATTTGAGCAACAAATGTTTCCCTATCTCTCCACAGAAATGTCCGGAAGGGCGTCATAGTCAGGAGTGAAAGAGGGCAGGGTGGAATAAACTGGAATAAGGTGGAATAAGGGATCATCTCAAAATGGGTTGAAGCTGAAAAGACGTAATATTTTTCGTCTTGGGGGTTGGACCTACATTTCGTCTTTTTGTTGCTTTGAAGCTTCAATACACGGCGGGTGCGCGCGGGGTGGGCATCGCCGTCGCCAACGCGGCTGGTGCAGAAAAGTTGGAAACGCTTTTTTGCGGCAAGTGATTTGGCTCTAGTAACGTGCTACGCACTGACTGGAAGAAGGACCAACACAAACCCCGCATGAGGTTTCGGCCAATCACAGAAGACGTGTGATTCTCACTGAGACGAAAGGGCGTGTTCTGTTTCTGTCATTCTGACATGTCTAAGGTCTAAACTCAGGCAAATGACAATTACAGGTTTTGACAAGAAACATTAGTTTCTCACTCTCTCATCCTCACAATTTGGGTTGAATGGGATGTGCCGTAGGGCCCTTAGGGCCCTTAGGGACCGTGGACCATGCGGATTGAGTAAACAAACATGTGGTGACATTATTTGGAGAGTTCATAGCTTCTACTGATAAACTTACCAAAGGATGTTCAGGGACTAGAGGTGAGCAGGGTCTATCAAGCTACTATCGTTTTATCAACGCGTAAAGTTTTATGTGAAGCCAGATTTATTTATTTTTTGTCTTTTGAGGGGGGAGGGGGTTCAGAGAGAGATGAAAAAAATGTCGTCTTTTAAGCTTCAACCTATTTTGAGATGATCCCTAAGGTGGAATAAAGTGGAATAATGTGGAATAAAGTGGAGTAAGGTGGAATAAAGTGGAATAATATGGAATAAAGTGGAATAAGGTGGAATAAGGTGGAATAAGGTGGAATAATGTGGAATAAAGTGGAATAAAGTGGAATAAGGTGGAATAATGTGGAATAAGGTGGGATAAGGTGGAATAAGGTGGAATAAGGTGGGATAAGGTGGAATAAGGTGGAATAAGGTGGAATAAGGTGGAATAAGGTGAACACAGTAGTGCGCATGAGGCCGTAGATAAAATGTAAAAACGTCCATCTCATTGACATTATCTGCACATGACTGTAACAGTAAATTCACGCGCCTCTGCAAACAAACGTCTTCGTCGTCACAAAGGTCGCTCTCGATGTCTCGAACAAGGCGCAGATGAACTAGGCGCAGATAACTCCCTGAACATAAATCTCAGATACAGTGGTTTCTCTTGCATGATGGATTGTGTGTGTTTTTTTGCATACTGGAGGAAGAGAAATGTGTTTGCACGGAAACTAAAAGCTCGGGGACTTTTGAACTTTTGTTCCGCTCCGACCCTCGAACTATCGACGGTTCTTTTTTGTCTCGGAGCGAGGCCGCCGCGCGAGCACAACGAGCAGGGAATTTGAATCGCGACGCTTTCTCTCTCATTTCGATGTCTATTGTTGCTCCCGACTGCAGTTAAAGTACGCCGTGGAAGAGAGCGTCGAGATGTGACTGCATATTTCATTCAGCTTCTTTTGTCATTGTCAATCTGCAGCCAACGACGGCCTCACACGACAGACTAACGAAGAGTCGATCCAACTTTGTGCTTTTACTAAAGATCCTTTGTTTGAAAAATGAATGCGATCGAAATATAGATTTATTTAATTATTGTTGTTTGTGCCTCTTTTTTCTCCTGGTTTTTGTTTTATGACTTCAAATAAAACATTCAAGAACAAACTGGTAGCACATTGTAAAAGACTTTTTGTAATCACTATTTTGACACGTTTTTTTTTACTAAAATGATGTTCTTTGTTATTGATGTTTTTTCCAGTGACAGTTCCTCCAGGGTCTCATGAGGGAACTGGGAACTATAGCAGCACTTGCCTGATCCCCCTTCGTCCTGCAGGCATTCGTCAGGAGTGTTGTTTATCATTTGAAATCGATTAAATCTATTTTCATTTTCCCAAACGATTTAACGCGGTTCACGTTGCCGGTCGTGCACGTCTAACAAGAAACATTCTCCTCGTCCTCGACAGCTGAAACTGCGTGTAAAACGTGTACACGACGGACCGATCGCTAATCATATCGCTCATATTTTCTCTGGAAGCTCGGCGATTGGAACCCTTTCTACTCCACTTAACGACTGATTGGGATTCATTGGGGCTCTGTGTGACTTTTCCGATGGTCTCGTCTCTTTGAAGTTATCGTTGCTATGCCAGGAATGTTCCGTGATATAGCTTTAAACGTATGTATTTCCATGGAGAAAAGCTGAGGATATGTACTTGGGGAGTGTTTCTGTTGCGTTAATGTTTGGAGAAAAACAGGCAGTGGACTTGAAGGACACATTATGCAAACGTAAATTTCTTTTAGCTTTTAACCATGTTATAACATTGTTCCCTCATCAAAAACCTACTTAGAGTTGTATTTACCATCAGTTGAGCTTGTTTAATTAATCGTGTTTATGAGATCGTCTTTGCTGCTTCTTTTTTGAGCCTCACAAAAACATTTAATTTCAAATTTCCCAGTTTACGTTTATTTTCCAATGGTAATTCCTTCGGCTGCCAGTAGATATAGAATGCTAACGCAACGAAAACACGGAAAAGATTGTGCTGCTTTCAATACACGCGTTACTTTGACTTCTAAAACATGAGATGCCAATGTAAAGGTATTCAAGAGCATGTTTAAAGGCCAAAAACAATACAAATAATGTATACTGTGTGTCCTTTAAGGTTCTGTGTCTTGTTCGATTCTTTTACCTGATGTAGATGGCTCCTCGTCTCGCGTTCCCGTCTCTTCTGGGTCTTTTTGTGATTGGGCGACCTCCTGCTCCTTTCCAGTGTCCGTACTGTCCCTTTCCAACTGCTCCGGAGGCTCTTCCGGTTCCTCCTTTTTACTCTCCGTTTCATTGTCCCCTTCCCCGGAGTCCGTACTCCTGATGCTCAGTCGCCGTACCCTGCAAATAACGTCCACCTCCCTCATGCGGGAAATGCGCTCCGCCGCCACTCGACCTGGAGAAATCGCCAGTTTGTTTTGCAACGCTTCGATTCGATGGGAGAGTCCTCTGCTCTTTCGCTCCCCTTCCAAACTCAGCGACAGCCTCCGGTCCAAAGTCAGGGGCACGGAAAGAGGTAGCCTATCCGGGGGGAACTCTGGTAACCCTGCAGGATCGCGTCCCAATTGAGTCCACAAACTTAGTCTATGCTCTGGGGACGCTAATGGCTTCTTATCTTGCTCCTCAACCTTTGCCTGATCGTCTTTACATTCATCCAACTTCTCCCCTGCACCACTTTCTGGAACGTCTCCTGCGTTGGCTTCCACTTCTACTGCTTGTTCCTTCACCTCCTCAATATTACCATCTTTCTGTCCGTCTAAAACTTGAGTGTCTATAGGCACATCATTTGCTAATGTTGTTGACTCGCTGTCCTTAAGCTTGTCAGTGTTACTTTCAACATCTGTATTTACACCTATCTCGTTTGAGTTCCCAGCTTGATTTCCCGCACAAATGTTCCCATCATCCGCATTATCTTCTCCAACTACGCTTTCCCCTTCTATCTCTTCACCTGATCCTGGCTTATCTAATTCACTAACTTCCTTTGCTTGGATGTCTTCCGCCGGGCTTTCCAATGCAGCCCGTTGAGGCGGACTTGCGTTTTGAGTCCCCGAACTATCCGAGCTGTTCTCTTCGTGAAGCGGAGGTAGTGGACCTTGTCTCATCTGATTTTCCATCTCTCTCTTACAAATTGGGCACTCCTCCTCCAAATCCACCCCCATGTCTTGCATCATTTCCTCGTTCGCTCTCGATCCACCTCCGCTAGTGTCATTTGGGTCTCTGGTATGCCGTAAAGTCTGGCAAATGTCTTCATAATCAGGAGGGCTGGTTAGCGTAGAGGCGTCTTGCATCGGTTGCCTATCTGCCCAAGGCACTTCTGCAGCGGCGCCAAGCGTTGTTGGGCTAAAATCAGAGAGGGGCGTTTCTACCGGCTCATCCGACAAATCTAGCTTCACCGTCCTACCATCGTTGCTTCTCCTTCTCGATAGATGCGTCAATACCCTGTATTCTCTAAATCCTGTTTCTCTTGGTGGCACGGGCAGCTCCTCCCTCAGCTGCTTGCTAAAAGTTACCGATTTCGTCGCTGGTCTTGAAAAAGCACTTTTGACTTCCCTGTATTCTGGATCTACAGACCAGCTAACCGCACTACGCCGCAAGCTACTCGGTTTGTTCAGCGGTTCTGACGTAAGCCGAATTTTGATGCGTTCTGGGATTTGGACAGAACCATTTGCCACCTTATTACTGGCAGTTCCTAGCTCTAAAATATCTTTATAGGCTTCATTCAAATCCTCTATACACTTATCTACACTGGGTTGTTTGCTGGTTTGTGGTTGCTGCTGCTGTTGCTGCTGCTGCTGCTGCTGTTGCTGTTGTTGTTGCTGCTCTTGTTCTTGAACTTCCTTTTTGATAGCTTCCAATTCTTTCACAGCATCCCACGCACGTTGACTGGCAGGTTTTACAACATATGGGTCAAACGCCTCTTTTTCACTTCCCTCTTCTTCCTCTGCTTCCGGCTCCTCCACATTTCCTGAGGCAGTACCCTGGCTAATCTGGTTCGAAAACGTCGCGGTGATCGAAAATGCGCTGTTACTCGACAATTTCAGGCTTTTGATACCTTTCATCGGAAAAGTAAACGCTGTTCCCACTGCGTTGTGATCAACTACACCTTCGTTACTGCTGCCGTCTACTTGTGCTTCCTTGTTTACCGGTGGCTCCGCTTCAGGACTTGTTTGCGTCTCCTGATCTCTGTACTGATTCGCTGGCCACACTCCTGTTAACTTCAACTCTTTATAATGGTTTATTTTTGGTTGTCTACACGAAACTTTCTTGAACATTTTACTACTCGACCTGCTGCTTGCTTTACTGCTTGCGAAACTTGCCGTCAACGCTTGCAGCTCTGCCTCTGCTGAAGATGTGCTTTGGAGACTTTGGTTTGTCAGATGACCTGTTTTGTTGTTCGTGGGGCTATCGGCTGGATCAGGCGACTTTTCATTATTATTATTCTGATCACGAATTGTCATTGTTGGCTGCGGCGTGACTGGTACTGAGACCAAACAAAAAATGGTCTCGCTTAGTCTCTTTTTCAAATTCTTGGTTTTGTCTTTTTCCTTTTGTGGTTTTTCTGGTGACAAAGGTTCGGGAACTTCAACTTTCTTCACTTCTGTCATAGTTTCTGCGACTGCCTGCTCAATAGCGGGCTTAACCGGAGGAGGCGGTGGTTTACCCAAAATTGACGATGGAAAAAATTGGCTACGACTTTGTTCGGGACCCACGCTTTCACTTTTTCTCATTCCTCTGACAAAGGATCTCGTCGCGATGCAACTTTCAGTCTCAGTAGTAGCAGTTTTCCTGCTTTCTACGGGAACAATAGCTGGCACCTGCTGGGGAGGAAAGGCACTATCAAGAGTAGATTGTCCTAACGATTTCGCGGAAGGGATGTCTTTGATGGTGGTGGCACTTCTGACAGCTTTTTCAGAGTCAGTGAGCATACTTCCGCTTGGCCCTCCTGAGATTGGTTTCGGTTTTGGGTCTTCGCCGCTAGTTATCGGTAGAAATTGACGTTGTTGGTCCACTACTGTAACTAGTTGTCGTTGGTGATCAGTCACAGGAAGTAGCTGACGTTGCTGATCAGTCACAGGAACTAGCTGACGTTGGGGATCAGTCACAGGGACTAGCTGACGTTGCTGATCAGTCACAGGGACTAGCTGACGTTGGTGATCAGTCACAGGAACTAGCTGACGTTGGTGATCGGTCACTGGAACTATTTGACGTTGGGGATCAGTTACAGGAACTAACTGACGTGGGTGATCATTTATTGAAACTAATTGACGTTGATGATTACTCTGTTCTTCGTTTCTTGGCGGTACTGATATTTGTCTGCGGTAGCTTGATGCCCGGTCGGCGTAATAACCAACCCAAGAACGCGTTTGCCTGGTCAACCACCTTCCCGGATCGGAGTTAGGCATTTGCAAAGTGTCCGCTCGCCATCTTAAATTGGCCATTTCATGACGATTCATTGAAACGGCTCTTGGGGGTAGAGGTCTCTTATAAGAAGGGGGTGGAATGTAGCCCGGTGGCTCCATTCCTGTTATGGCAGCTTGCTGTGCGTAATAATCTTGCCTGAAATCCCCACTTCGTGAATAGAATGCTAGCCTGTCTTTTTGTTTCGCCCCTTGTTCTAGAGCTAGCATTTCGGCGCTACCCCTCGTCTGCTGGTGTATCTCGTAAGATGGAGGTTTTAAGGGCCTGCTAAACCTGGGCTTTGGTAAAAGTGCAACGTGGCTGGCTGGTCCTGAGCTCCGTGCCCATCGCTCTCTGCCAGCACCATAGACGTACCTGCTGTAAGGCCCAGAAAAAACAGTGCTGCTCATCCTTTGTCTGTCGGGTAAACTCGGCCTCGAAGGAACAAGCTCCCGACATGTGTTGCCCTCTGGGGAAAGAACTCGGGGAAGGGACTGCGACTTTGCTTTCGATTTGGTGTGAAAGAACCCATCCGGTGTCCTCAGTCTGTACGGGTCTAGTGCCCATCTGTCTTCACTGTCAGACCTCCCCAAACCCACTGAGGGCCTCCACTCCTCGTTCCCCAAACTCTGGCATTTCCGCTCCTCCTCTGTCACCCGCAGTTGTCCTGGGGCAGAGTCGGGGTCTCGTAGCCATGAAAGGTCCTCCCACAGCTGCTGGGCCTGTCGCTCCGCTCTCAGTTCCTCCGCGGTCAGAAGTGCTTGGGGTCTCCACGCGGTGGTAGAGGCCCTAAGCTCCCTCCCGTCCGCATAGTCCAAGAGCAGGCTGAAGTCCTGGCCTCGCCTCCTCCAGTACGACAGGTCCCGGTCGTCGTGCCCCAGACTCACCAGGCTCAGAGGGTCCGAGTAGGTCAGGCTGGGGACGTCATAGAACCTACAGCAGAGAGAAAGGGAGAAGGTAAAGTTTAGGGACAATACAATGTCAACTTAAAGAACTAATGAGTCTTTAAAGTCCAATATTATGTCATGTAAGGTGTTATTTCATTGACATGACCCATACATGGCGTGTGTTTTGTTTCATTTGTTTCAGTAATCCATGCATGTGCATAATGGTTCTTTTCATTGTTCCAGCATCTTCAGCAGGCAAATTCTGATCATTTGATTCCTAAAATCGCATGCGTTAATTATCTTAGTTAACGACAAGTAGACATTGTTTCTCTTCAAACTCCAAAGGGAATAAGCAAATGTCAAAACTATTCCAATCTTCAGTCAGCTGTGGATGTCTACAACAACATAGTGCATTAGATTTGTACAGCGGCATTTTAAATTATGAGAATGACTTATGTCGTTTATGAGTTGGGCATAAAATGCTAATCATTTTCTGATTAGCTTACAAGGTCAAACATAATTCACTCTGAGAAAGATTCCGTCTGCATGGTAATAGTGCTATACTCAATATAAATAAGTTTTTAGGTGCTTTTTGATGATAATTAGCCTCATCTATAGTTTCACAATAGGAATAACTGGGTAAACTGGTAGAAGTAAAACAACCTGAATAGAGCATTTTTTTTTAGCATTGACATTTTGATAATTTGTGCACGAAATACAAAATGATACAGTTCGTCTTCATTTTGGCCTTCCCCGCTTCGGACGGTTGGGTCTAAGCTTGTGCACCGCGACGACGTTACACTGTAGAACTAACTAGCGGGAGGAGATATCACAAAAGCGTTACAGTGAAATGGCACGGATGATGTCGCAGTGTTTTACGGCGCAGCCTAATTGAAGACGCTCTTTACACGGGACAGAAGTGCTTGAGTCAGCTGCTCCTCTGACGAGTGACGACACAGAGATGATGCCACCGCAGCACCACCGGAATATTAAACGCCTCATGTCCGGCCGTTTGGTGCTTTTTAAGGATACTCAGCAGTACAACGCCAAACGAGACACTGCGTTCTAACAAAAATGACACATCGTTATAGTAGAAAGTAGAAACACTTGCGAGACGAATATAATATCATTAGGAGTCGCAGTAGTAGTAGTAACAGTAGAAGCTGTATTTGTAGATGTGGTTCTTCTTCCCTCTCGACACGACACTAAACAACATATAATTCAAGTGCGGACAGTAAACTAATCATGTGTAATTGTATATATTAAAAAAAGCACATTATGTTCAGTTGTTCTAGGGGTGTGGCTTTCTGCTGGCAACATCATTGTTCATCTCAAGCGTATTTTAAAGGATTTTTCACGAATCAATAGACTAAAGGAATACAAATATTGTTTATTGCAGTAAAACAGTTCCACTGAGATGACATGGGAGTCCCGGGTCCATAGAAAAGCCCCGTTCTGTCTGGGGATCAAATCGAGGACCTTCCAGCTGTAGGTAGATTTCAACATTCATACGCACGACTCACATGGTAGAAGAAACACCATTTGTATGAAAGATGCAGTGTAATCATCACACAGGCGCCTTCGTAATGGCTTGTACTCACAATTATTAGTTCTGGTCAAACATTACACCGACCGAAAACTCTATCATTCTGCCGACACAATCCCGTGCAAACCAGTGCATTAAAAGTATAAAACACACATAAAGATATACCCTTAAATACACAAATAAATCTGCGAACAGTACGTACAGTAAATATCCTATGATTGAGCCGTGAAAAACCATGAACACACACTGGATTAGAGCTTCATAATGACATAATCTTTATCTTTTTTGAATAATTGCTTTGTTTTGCAGATCAAAGAAACGGCCAGTGCGGATTTGCAGATAAAACAAAAGGACTTCCATCAATAGTTAACGATCTCGACGCCGTTTTCTAGTTCTCTGTTCAACATCGGAACGGAAAAGACACAAATGCTAAACCTAATGGTTATTTCTTTGGGATTAGCTCACGAAACATGTGCATCTCAAGACTTTGGTTATGGTTTTGGTTATAAAAGTCATTCCGATGGTTTAAAGTCGTGTTTCGCGTGGATCGGCCCAGTATTTACAGACGCCAGCATTAAAACATGGACTAATTATGATTTCATTTGGATTTGAGAGGCTGTAGAGCAAAGTAGCTGGGGTTTTTTGGAGTGAAATGTGAGTTTGGTCTCTCTTTGTACGTATGAAAACAACGTCCACATCTGTGTTCATGACGGTGAGAGCACTTTAGGTCAGATTCAGGGTCACGCCATAGAAATATTGTCTAGTTTATATACAAGGCAATGCAAATGGGTTTTTTTGACACCACCATCACATTCACTTTTAGAATAATGGCCTCAAAACCGTCACCATGGACACAGGAGATGGATACTTTTAGAACGTACTCAACTGGGAAGAAGAAGACCCTCATAAAGAACATGTCTGACTCAAACCGGTCCAACGATTAACCTGAAAGAGGCAAGTGACGGACCCCTCACCTGAAAGAGGCAGGTGACGGACCCTCCACCTGAAAGAGGCAGGTGACGGACCCCTCACCTGAAAGAGGCAGGTGACGGACCCCTCACCTGAAAGAGGCAGGTGACGGACCCTCCACCTGAAAGAGGCAGGTGACGGACCCCTCACCTGAAAGAGGCAGGTGACGGACCCTCCACCTGAAAGAGGCAGGTGACGGACCCTCCACCTGAAAGAGGCAGGTGACGGACCCCTCACCTGAAAGAGGCAGGTGACGGACCCCTCACCTGAAAGAGGCAGGTGACGGACCCTCCACCTGAAAGAGGCAGGTGACGATCCCCTCACCTGAAAGAGGCAGGTGACGGACCCCTCACCTGAAAGAGGCAGGTGACGGACCCCTCACCTGAAAGAGGCAGGTGACGGACCCTCCACCTGAAAGAGGCAGGTGACGGACCCCTCACCTGAAAGAGGCAGGTGACGGACCCTCCACCTGAAAGAGGCAGGTGACGGACCCCTCACCTGAAAGAGGCAGGTGACGGACCCTCCACCTGAAAGAGGCAGGTGACGGACCCCTCACCTGAAAGAGGCAGGTGACGGACCCTCCACCTGAAAGAGGCAGGTGACGGACCCCTCACCTGAAAGAGGCAGGTGACGGACCCTCCACCTGAAAGAGGCAGGTGACGGACCCCTCACCTGAAAGAGGCAGGTGACGGACCCCTCACCTGAAAGAGGCAGGTGACGGACCCCTCACCTGAAAGAGGCAGGTGACGGACCCTCCACCTGAAAGAGGCAGGTGACGGACCCCTCACCTGAAAGAGGCAGGTGACGGACCCCTCACCTGAAAGAGGCAGGTGACGGACCCCTCACCTGAAAGAGGCAGGTGACGGACCCCTCACCTGAAAGAGGCAGGTGAAGGACCCTTCACCTGAAAGAGCCAGGTGAAGGACCCTTCACCTGAAAGAGCCAGGTGAAGGACCCTCCACCTGAGAGAGGCAGGTGACGGACCTGCAGAAATACTCGTTTGACAATGATCTCATGAACGGTTGGTCGCCGCCCTTCACCTCCGTTTGAAGCCGAACCAAACGCCACCGAAAGGCCACATCATCAACATCCTGCACCACCGCTTCCACCTGCAGTGATCAAGAAACAAGCCGCGGCTCCTCGATTCTGCTCCACAATGTCAACGACGACGATTGTGGCACATGCTACTGTACCTCCAACACCAGGAGGAGCAGGAGGAGGAGGAGGGAGGTGGAGAGAGGGGGAGAGAGGAGGAAGAGAGAGGGGGGAGGACGAGAGAGAAGAGAGGAGGAGGGAGGGAGAGGAAGAGGGGAGAGGAGGAGAGAGGGGGGAGGAGGAGAGAGAAGAGAGGAGGAGGGAGGGAGAGAGGAGGGGGTGAGAGGAGGAGGGAGAGGAGGAGAGAGGAGGAAGAGGCAAAGGGGAGCCGAGCGCACACTTGCCCAGCAACATGCTTACATCACCAGGCACGTGTGGCGCGTCACCGCGGCGATCTCACTGCTCTGGAGCTGAGGCTCTCAGGGCATTTCTCTGTCTGTCTGTGTGTGTGTGTGTGTGTGTGTGTGTGTGTGTGTGTGTGTGTGTGTGTCTGTGTGTGTGTCTGTGTGTGTGTCTGTGTCTGTGTATGTGTGTATGTGTGTATGTGTGTGTGTGTGTGTGTGTGTGTGTGTCTGTGTGTGTGTCTGTGTGTGTGTCTGTGTGTGTGCGTGTCTGTGTCTGTGTGTGTGTGTGTGTGTGTGTGTGTGTGTGTGTGTCTGTGTGTGTGCGTGTCTGTGTCTGTGTGTGTGTCTGTGTGTGTGTCTGTGTGTGTGCGTGTCTGTGTCTGTGTGTGTGTGTGTGTGTGTGTGTGTGTGTCTGTGTGTGTGCGTGTCTGTGTCTGTGTGTGTGTGTGTGTGTGTGTGTGTGTGTCTGTGTGTGTGCGTGTCTGTGTCTGTGTCTGTGTCTGTGTGTGTGTGTCTGTGTGTGTGTGTCTGTGTGTGTGCGTGTCTGTGTCTGTGTATGTGTGTATGTGTGTGTGTGTGTGTGTGTGTGTGTGTGTGTGTCTGTGTGTGTGTCTGTGTGTGTGTGTCAGTTTGTGTGTGTGTGTCTGTGTGTGTGATGCTGCTGTTGTTGTTGTTGTTGTTTACATGCAGCTCTCTCATGTAATCGTGCTTTATAATAATATGTAGATTGTAGCGTGTGAAAAACGTTTAAAAGCTTCAGCGGAAACGAACTGAAGCGAGAAAAGTTTTGACGTTTTGTATTTTGTCACAAGCAACAAAACATCGCGTCTTATTCCGCGGAAAACCTGAAAATATGAACTGTATATTGAATTGTTCGTCCAAACTGCGACTTCGCTCGAACGTTAAAGCGCCAACTTGAACCCTGAGCGCCGTGACAACGTAAAGCCAACAACGTTTTTCGGGACACATTTGCGGCGAGGTTCTTTTCGCGGTGATGGAACGTGCGTTTGTGACGTCGTGTTGACGGACGGTGGAACGTTTGCGGCGAAGAGCGGATGTTCTTTGGAAAATCGTGCGTTTCTCGAGTCGTTTTTTCCCCTTCGATCTTGTAGGTCAAACCTCCCTCTCATCGTCCTCCTTCTTTCTCTTCTGCTGTAGTTTAAGACTTGAATTGTAATCATAAAATATCAATATTTATCACGTTTGTAACGAGTGAAGTCGTTTGTGACACGGCACCTGGAAAAATGGAACGTTCTGAGGAAAATCTTTTGTTTCTCTTTTTGTTTTCTCGGGAGTGTCATTTTTTTCCTTTGAAACTTGTAGGTCAACTCTCTCTCCCTCATCCTCCTCTCTCCCTCCTCCTCCTCTCCCTCCTCCTCTCTCTCTCCCTCCTCCTCCTCCTCTCCCTCCTCCTCTCTCCCTCCTCCTCTCCCTCCTCCTCTCTCCCTCCTCCTCTCCCTCCTCCTCTCTCTCTCCCTCATCCTCCTCTCTCCCTCCTTCTCCTCTCCCTCCTCCTCTCCCTCCTCTCCCTCCTCCTCTCTCCCTCCTCCTCTCCCTCCTCCTCCTCTCTCCCTCCTTCTCCTCTCCCTCCTCCTCTCTCCCTCCTCCTCTCCCTCCTCCTCTCTCTCTCCCTCCTCCTCTCTCTCTCCCTCCTTCTCCTCTCCCTCCTCCTCTCTCCCTCCTCCTCTCCCTCCTCCTCTCTCCCTCCTCCTCTCCCTCCTCCTCCTCTCTCCCTCCTTCTCCTCTCCCTCCTCCTCTCTCCCTCCTCCTCTCCCTCCTCCTCTCTCTCTCCCTCCTCCTCTCTCTCTCCCTCCTTCTCCTCTCCCTCCTCCTCTCTCCCTCCTCCTCTCCCTCCTCCTCTCTCCCTCCTCCTCTCCCTCCTCCTCTCTCTCTCCCTCATCCTCCTCTCTCCCTCCTTCTCCGCTCCCTCCTCCTCTCCCTCCTCTCCCTCCTCCTCTCTCCCTCCTCCTCTCCCTCCTCCTCTCTCTCTCCCTCATCCTCCTCCTCCTCTCTCCCTCCTTCTCCTCTCCCTCCTCCTCTCTCCCTCCTCCTCTCCCTCCTCCTCTCTCTCTCCCTCCTTCTCCTCTCCCTCCTCCTCTCCCTCCTCTCCCTCCTCCTCTCCCTCCTCCTCTCCCTCCTCTCCCTCCTCCTCTCCCTCCTCCTCTCCCTCCTCTCCCTTCTCCTCTCCCTCCTCCTCTCCCTCCTCCTCTCCCTCCTCCTCTCCCTCCTCTCCCTCCTCTCCCTTCTCCTCTCCCTCCTCCTCTCCCTCCTCCTCTCCCTCTTCTCCCTCCTCTCCCTCCTCTCCCTTCTCCTCTCCCTCCTCCTCTCCCTCCTCTCCCTCCTCCTCCTTCAGGCTTCGTTTCGATAACGATTTCGATAACGCCTCAATTTAAGACAATAAACTGGAATTTTCAACACTAATAATTTCTTGAGTAATATCTCACGGTCTTAATGCTCGTTTAGGACGTCACGAGATGAAATGTTGATGTTTTGCGCATATTTGATAAAAATGCACTTTTTTGACGACAGATACAATTGTTTAAACAATTCTGAAATTTGGTGAGACTCATTTTCGGGAGTGGGAAATCAAAAGTTATCCAAGTCTCGTCTTTGTGCGGCGTATCCGCAAACTATTCCCTTTATATATAAAGCAAAGGGGAGAAGACGCGACAGCGTCACGGATTCAGCAGTCAGTAAGTGGTAATAAAAGGACAATTGCGGCGTGGCGAGGGCCGTTCATCGCCGATTGCTTTATTTATTATTATTATCCTATCTTTGTCCAGAGAAATCAAACTTTATTTGTATAGAGCTTTACAACAGCTGCCGAAAAAGTGCTTTCCATTAAAGTATTCAAAGATTAACGAAAGAGGTCAAAATACATATAAAAATACAGCTATAGTTCAGTTATGTGTAAACGCATAATACTTATGAATATAAGTATGTTTGTTTGTTTGTTACAGAACAGAACGTGACCAGAGGCAAAAAACGATATAAAAACAACACAAAACATGCAAAGACCAAAATCAAATCAAACTAAGAGTCCCACTTTGTCCTAAGTCTTTCAAGTTTGTGCATCGTCTGTATGAGCGTGGAAATCCAATCATCCATTATTGTCAATATCAGAACAAACAAACACAGAACACGACAGAAACTGACCAGAGAGAGAAACTAAACATTAAAAAGACAAACATGTGGACGGATTGAAAGGCCAGACGTGCTGAAGGAGAATGGATTTGTTTTGTGAACGTTCAACCTCTGAATTTGGAGTCGATGATCAGGTCGAAGGTCGAGCTGTGCTTTGGGACGTCACGATTATCAGGTTTCAATCGATAATCGTGATGATTCAGGTCATAATATGAGCGTAAGAACCAGAACACAGTAATCGTGACCATTTTAACAGCAGAACAAAGTATTTTTGGTTCAATGTACCACTGAAACAAATGTTTTTGGCTGTATTCAAAGATCTAACTCTGCCCTAAACAAAGATATGATTTCCTTTCAAGTCGATGCCACTTTAACCCTTTAAATCCCAGTTTGAACACTTGAATGGTGAAGTGAAAAAGGGAAACCTCTGAAATGTAGATATTGTTAATAAATTGTAAGCCAAAGTGTAATAGGGGACATTTTTAGATGTTTAAATTTGACTTAAACGTTTATGACGTTTATGGCATTTTTAGTGTTTGAGTTGGACTGGGAAACAAGACATAAGCGTCCACTCACAAAAACCTCTGTAGAAACATCATAGATACATAATTTTTTCATACTTTTTGCGACTCCAAAGAACAAAAACAAATGAAATAAATGCGTTTGCTTTCACGTAAACCCAGACTCACCCACTGTCCACTGCCAGAGACTCCACCACCTGCCCGTCCTGCAGCACCATGTCCTTCCTCCTCAGGATGCGGTCCGGCGCCTCGCTCTCCGCGCCGGGATAGGCCTTCACCAGCGCCTGCCTGGTCGTCCCGTAGATCCCGCTGAGCGACGCCGTGCCCCGCTCGCCCTCGAACCCGTTGAGACCCGCCCGCCCCGGCCTGCAGGTGGCGCTGGTCTCCCCGGGCTCGCGCTGGCAGTCGGTCGGGCGCTTGTCGTAGGGCGGGGCGGAGGCGGGCCCGCTCTTGGGCAGTTTGTATCCATGGGAGATGAGCAGGTCCTCCACGCTGTACATGGTGAGGGGGGGCGGGGTTATGGGCGGCGACGGGGGAGGAGTCTAACACACTGGTGCTCGGATGAGGCCATCACTGGGGAAAAGGAAAGAGGAGGAATTAGTCATTTTCACGTATAATGTGACAGCGTCACATGGTCACATGGTCACATGGTTAAATGTGACCGTTGTCTGATTTCATGGTCGGAGTAGTCTCATAACGCCAGGAACCAACCAAGGTTCTCCCCATCTCCTCCTCAGCCTCTCCAGCTCCTCCTCAGCCTCTCCCGTCTCCTCCTCAGCCTCTCCATCTCCTCCTCAGCCTCTCCAGCTCCTCCTCAGCCTCTCCCGTCTCCTCCTCAGCCTCTCCATCTCCTCCTCAGCCTCTCCAGCTCATCCTCAGCCTCTCCCGTCTCCTCCTCAGCCTCTCCCATCTCCTCCTCATCCTCTCCCATCTCCTCCTCAGCCTCTCCCATCTCCTCCTCAGCCTCTCCATCTCCTCCTCAGCCTCTCCAGCTCATCCTCAGCCTCTCCCGTCTCCTCCTCAGCCTCTCCCATCTCCTCCTCATCCTCTCCCATCTCCTCCTCAGCCTCTCCCATCTCCTCCTCAGCCTCTCCAGCTCCTCCTCAGCCTCTCCCATCTCCTCCTCAGCCTCTCCATCTCCTCCTCAGCCTTTCTATTTAAATTTGTACTTAAATAAATATAAAAACTATAAGAAAAATACGACTTTAGACATTTTCTTTTTTTTAGCATTTTAGATCTGTTTAGTTTGATGTAAATCTTGATTAATTGAACAGTTTAAGCTGGATTGAGTTCATTTAAACTACATCTGTTGGGACTTGATTTCAAACATGACCAATAGAAATACACCAGAATTATACAGGTTTAAAATTCTTCTCAAAAACGTAAAATGACCCAATCAAATCCACTCATTAGAGTAACTTGAGTATGTGTGAGTTGTTACTTTCTTTTGTACAGCAGCCACTCCCTGTGACCTTTGATTTGACTTGTAAATATGAGGTCAAACCAGGGCCGGTCATTCAAATACCAAGAGAAGACGAATCCCGCGTATCCAGAGAGTCCAAACTGCAGCTTTTACACGGAATAGAAACACATAAAGACTTTGTTTGAATGATCTAAATAATGTCATCTTTTCAGAACATTCGGCTGTGAACCTCGACCGCGTCTTCAAAATGGCGCCTGTTTATCTCAAACGCACCGCCGGAGCCGCCCGTGGCCCGACTTTTACCGCAGAGGACGAGCGCGCGGGTCAAGGGTCGATGGCCGGTCGCCGAGAAGAGCTTGTCCGGGCAATAACGGGTCCTCGCTGTGTCCGGATCGATGCCGGCGATAATCCATGAGCGCCGATTGATCGAGCGTCCTTCAGGAGACGCCGCGCGCACACTCCAAACCTCTAACCCTTTAAAGGAATACATTTTATCTGCAAATAGAGCGGAAGTCAATATGGAGCTGTCGATGGTCTGCTCGGGGGCCGCGGTCACATGATCTGAGAGCTCCATTATGGTCGTCAACATTGTGGTCGGTGCATTATAGTTCCATGTTTAGAGTTGAGAAAACTGAAGCTAAAAATGGCAAAAACGCTTAAAATTATTGTTTTGTTGCGACAGAAACAGTAAAAACTACATAGACCATGATCCTTTGCTCCATTTCAGTGACAACATGAGGAAATAACTGCGATTGAGCACGTTTATATCTTAATCCTGTTGGAGTGTGACAGTGATGAATCCGTGTCGAGGCGATTTTAAAAAGGGAAAGCAGTGAATCTACAGTTCTGTTCCGCCTCCACAGAATCACGACAAACATTGAACCGTGAGATTTGAGTATCGTTACGTTGCGCGGAGAAACACGCAAACGCCGCGCGAGAGAGACCCGGGAGTGGAACCCGTGAGCTTCCGGCTGTGAGGCGACTTTGACACCACTTACACTAGTTTTGAAATAGATCGAGACCTTTCTAGAGCGTTCTTGAACTGTTCAGGCCCAGTTTTGTCCTCTCTGTGACTTATCTTGTTTCTATATTAGTCTTGGTATCGATACCTTTGACAACCCGTTAGTGATGCTAGGAAACTAATTAACTACAACACATTTTGCTCAACAATTAATGGACTAAACCACTAAAGGTTTACAGCCCCACAACACTTGAACCACTGAGCCCACAAACAAAACCACACAAGAAAATCACAAAAATGAGCTTAAAGTCCATATGAAGAATCTTCTGTTATTTCTAAGTTTCCTAATTTTTTTCTAAGTCATAGTTTTGTGTTTCAGAATCTGTGGTAAATATTTATCACAGTTTTGTTTCCCTTAAGTTGCGGTGACAAAATTTGAAAAAAATAATATAGTTTAAAATGGCAGGAAGTGGAGCTGAGTCCCTCTGTGATGTCATCAGTGTGCGACACAGAGACAGTTTACACTTTTCTGACATTTTAAACCATGGTTGGACTAAATAAAGGTGTTTTATGGTGTTATTGTGTCAGATCAGAACTGTTGTGTCGTTTATGTGGAGTTTGGCTCTTGTTTACAGTCTGGTTGCTATGGTAACAGCTGTGGAATTACATCTACCTGTGTCATATTTGTGCTCGTGACCAATCAGGAAGTACAATTATAAACTTTACTGGGGACAAATAAGGCAAACTGTTTCGTAAAATCTAAAATCTAATAGTGTCTCTACATTTGAGTGAAACGTCACATAAACTTTAACGTGGACAATGTTGCTTACGTTTCCATCACGACCCATTACGCTTATTAGGCTTTTACGCCGCTGGAGCCACTAAAACATGTCTCCTCTCCTCTGCCACTAAAATATTAAAAATGATTAAAAAATATACATATATATTTTACAGCTATAACGGAGCGCGATGAAAAGAGCGGCCGTCAAACAGAATAATTACAGGAAAAGCTAAGCCATTTGTCAGTTTGTCCACAGAGAAGTGCGTTTCCCTCGCCGTTACACACAGCGCGTTTATCACAGCGGCGATTAAAATATCCAGACACTTCAGCAGAATATATCCACATTTCAGCAGAATCCGATAAATGTGGGGCAGTAATTCAGCGGACGGAATGCACTATAGGCGATTTACTACCAACAGGAAATAAATACTTTGCACGTTCATTCACAAAAGGAAAGCAAAGAGTCCATTTATTGAGATTACACTGTTGTTTTTCAGTTTTCCAAGCGACCCGACAGTCTTGATTTAGTCCAGCTCAAGCTTTGGTGTAGTTTTATCGGAAGGGACAACGTGCAGAGACGTAAAGCTCGTGAAACACCCGACTGTAGCGATTTACATAAACGTACGATGCAGTTACGCAAAGTGCAACGATAAGAACGATTCACAATGTCCGCTCTCTGACCCGAACGTGAACGCTACCGCCACGTGTCTCGGCCAGCGCTGAGCATTTAGTGTTTACAAAACCATTCTTCTTACAAAAAACACATTTTCTGCACTTTTTTGTCCTGGTTTAGTCTATGAATCGCTGCTGCTCAAGTGTAGTACTTAGTTTAGTGTCTCCGAGTTAGCCGATCCAACATGGCCGATCCAACATGGCCGATCTAACATGGCCGATCTAACATGGCCGATCTAACATGGCCGATCCAACATGGCCGATCCAACATGGCCGATCTAACATGGCCAATCCAACATGGCCGATCTAACATGGCCAATCTAACATGGCCGATCCAACATGGCCGCTCCCTGTGTTTGGAAAAACGCAACGAACACAATTATATTTCAGATTTATTTGTTTATAATTGTACTTCCTGGTTGGACGTGAGCACAAATGTGACAGAGGTAGAGGTGATTCCACAGCTGTTACCATAGCAACCAGACTGTAAACAAGAGCCAAACTCCACATAAACGACACAACAGTTCTGATCTGACACACAATAAGACCATAAAACACCTTTATTTAGTCCAACCATGGTTTAAACTGTCTCTGTGTCGCACACTGATGACATCACAGAGGGATTTAGCTCTACTTCCTGTCATTTTAAACTCTTATTTTTCCATTTTTTTTCACAAACTGTAACTTAACGGGAGTAAAACTACAATAAAATATTTACCACAGGTTCTACACCACTAAACTAACCTTCGTATGGACTTTTACACCTGACAGTTTTAAATATTAATAATACTGATGATATTTTCTCTTTTGTTTCTCTTTACTGCCCCCTGCTGTCTGCTGTCTGTGAAGCTGCTCCTGTTGAGCCTCTGCAGTTTCAAATGCAGTGCTGTGCTAATGTTGCTAACATCTACACGGAGCTAATGACAGCAAAAGCAGAAATACCCATTCAAATGTTGATATATAACTTACACATACAATAACACGTTGTTACAGTCTGCTCACTGTTAAGTATGAATCACAGTTTTTCCAACTTAACACTGGAACACAGAAACTCTAAGAAAACCTCTCTCTGACCTCTCTCTGACCTCTAGGACTTCGCTATGACCCCTAGAACCTCAATATGATCTCTAGGACCTCTTTATGACCTCTCTGTGACGTCTCTATGACCTCTAGGACATCACTATGACCTCTCTCTGACCTCTAGGACTTCGCTATGACCCCTAGAACCTAAATATGATCTCTAGGACCTCTTTATGACCTCTCTGTGACGTCTCTATGACCTCTAGGACATCACTATGACCTCTCTATGACCTCTAGGGCCTCTCTAGGACCTTTATGACCTCTCTATAACCTCTAGGACATCTCTATGACCTCTAGGACCTCTCTATGACCTCTATGACTTCTCTATGACCTCTTTATGACTTTTCTATGTTCTCTCTGACCTCTCTATGACCTCTCTACGACCTCTCTACGACCTCTCTATGACCTCTCTAGGACCTCTGGGACTTCTCTCTGACCTCTCTCTGACCTCTCTACGACCTCTCTATGACCTCTCTAGGACCTCTCTATTACCTCTGTGACCTCTATGACTTTTCTATGACCTCTCTTTGACCTCTATGACCTCTCTATGACCTCTAGGACAGTCAGTATATGCAGATTGACACCGCTGGGATTGAGCCGTGATTGAGCCGTGATCACATGAGCCACTGTTGTCCTGATAATGTGTATTCAAAATCAGACTCTTGGTAAATAACAACAACAACAACAGCAACAGCAACAGCAGCATGTTCTTGATAAAACCGTACACACAGCCTGATGAATGTTCTATCCAATTAATATTAATGAGGCTGTAAAATAAAATAAAAATCTTTGACATTTGTTGACTGAGCTGACAAATTGCTGTTCAAATGCTTGTTGTATTAGCATAGCGGTCACTAGCTAACGTCCAGATCGGTTTATAAAGTTCATTCATGTTTACGTGTTCTTTAAACAACACGAAAAAATGTTCATTTTAAACTCACTTTACTTATACATTCACAACATCCGAAACTTTCACCAAGAGGAGTCGATAAGCCCAGAGTTTTGCCGTGACGATAAAGCTAACTAACATTAGCATGCTAACGGCACACTTCCTGCTTCTCGTAGAGTTAAAATGCTTTATATTTTATATATTAGACCCAGAGAAAGCGTTGTTGGCTCATTTTCAGATATATCTGCACTGGGGAAAAACAGATTTTACTTTATTACATGCAAAAATATCAAATGTAGGCTCTTTAAATGTTCTTTTTTTTTGCTGCCAATCGCTAACGTTAATAATTCAACACAAAACACTTTTACACCTGGTAATCTTTTGTAACTCAGTGGTTTCAATCGCCAAAAACAGCCCTGGTTTCTCATAGTTTATGATTTTTGGAGGCTAACGCTAACTCTGAGGCTAACGCTAACTCTGAGGCTAACGTTAACTCTGAGGCTAACGCTAGCTCTGAGGCTAACGCTAACGCTTCCCTTGCCTTATCAGCCTTTAGAACACAATGCAAACACTGGAAGAGATCGTTGACTGGAGAGTTGTCAAAAAATCAATAACTAGATCAATACTAAACTATGGAAACTAAATACTGAAAAAACACAAAAATAAAATACAGATGAACCTGTCCGGAACAGATTTAGAATGGTCAACATGTCGCTGTCTAAAAAGTGTGTCTTTTTCAGAAACATTGTGGTGTGGAGGATTGAGTTTTAAGTTTTGGTATCGTGGCAACCGTATTGACGCGCGGGCGCTTCCTCTGAAAACTCTCCTTTCACCTCTGTCACGTTCTCAGTTTGAGTGCCAACGGTTTCTAAGAATAAAGTGGGAGTTTAAATCCGGAGCTGGAATCACAGAGTTGGTGTGATTTTAATACGTGACGCATCAATCGGCAGACGGGGATCTAACGTGTCGTATAGTGTCATGTGACACACGGAATCTTCATTAAAGTCCATATGGTTCTCGTGCTGCTCTAATTATGACTTAGTTTGTGGCCTGGTCCCAGTGGTTAATATTTGTTATAGTTTTACATCAGTCAAGGGGAAGTTTGTGAAGGAAAATGAAAAATGAACGTTGAAAATGTACAGGAAGTACAGTTATCCCTCTGTGATGTCATCAATAAGCGACATTTACACCGGACGGACGCACATTTAACCAAATCAAGGTGTTATCAGGATTAATATATGGATGTTAGCCCTTGTTTACAGCCTGGTTGCTAGGTAACAGATGAGGAATTACCTCTACCTATGTCACACCTGCTGCTCGTGACCAGGAAGTAAAATTACAAAAATCACCAAAATTGTCAAATGGGGGGAAAATAGGCAGTTTTTTCTTAGTAAAATCTTAAAGATATTGATGTTCCCAACATTTGAGTGAAATGTGTAGTTTAATGTGTCATGTGCTCTTAAAGCTTCACACGGAGAAAAGCTACACAGTGCACCTTTAACATGAACCCCTTTAAACAGCACCTTTAAACAGAACACCATCGCACGGACGTGACAGAGACACGCGTGTGGACAGAGACACCGTGTGGACAGAGGGACAGAGACACCGTGTGGACAGAGGGACAGAGACACATGTGTGGACAGAGACACACGTGTGTGGACAGAGACACACGTGTGTGGACAGAGACACACGTGTGGACAGAGAGACAGAGACACGCGTGTGGACAGAGACACACATGTGGACAGAGGGACGGAGACACGCGTGTGGACAGAGACACGCGTGTGGATAGAGACACACATGTGGACAGAGGAACGGAGACACGCATGTGGACAGAGACACACATGTGGACAGAGACACACATGTGGACAGAGGAACGGAGACACGCGTGTGGACAGAGACACGCGTGTGGATAGAGACACACATGTGGACAGAGGAACGGAGACACGCGTGTGGACAGAGACGTGTGTGGACAGATGTGGACAGATACACGCATTTGGACAGATGTGGACAGAGACACACGTGTGGACAGATGTGGACAGATACACGCATGTGGACAGATGTGGACGGAGACACACGCGTGTGGACAGAGACACACGTGTGGACAAAGGGACAGAGACACGCATGTGGACATCGAGCTCTGGGACTGAAGCATGTTCTATGTGTTCAATAAGAATAGAGCTGCTGTTGCCATGTGAAACTGCTGCTGCTGCTGCCGCCGCTTCACCACTGTATGAGAGGGAGGAGGGAGGGGGGAGAGAGGCGGGGGGAGGGGGGAGAGGGGAGGGAAGAGGGGAGGAGAGAGAGAGGGAGGGGGGAGAGAGGAGGGGGGAGGGAGAGAGGGAGAGAGAGAGAGAGAGAGAGAGGGGGAGAGAGAGGAAGGGGGAGGAGGAGGGGAGAGAGACAGAGGGAAGAGGGGAGGAGAGAGAGAGTGGAGGGATAGAGAGGGGGGAGGGGAGGAGAGAAAGAAGGGGGAGAGAGAGAGGGGAGGAGAAAGAGGGAGGGGGGTTCTCTAGAGGAGGTTCTATCTCTCTAGAGGAGGTTCTTTCCATCTAGAGGAGGTTCTATCCTCTAGAGGAGGTTCTATCCTCTAGAGGAGGTTCTATCTAGAGGAGGTTCTGTCCCTCTAGAGGAGGTTCTATCTCTCTAGAGGAGGTTCTTTCCCTCTAGAGGAGGTTCTATCTAGAGGAGGTTCTATCCTCTAGAGGAGGTTCTATCTAGAGGAGGTTCTATCCTCTAGCGGAGGTTCTATCTCTCTAGAGGAGGTTCTATCTCTCTAGAGGAGGTTCTATCAAGAGGAGGTTCTATCTCTCTAGAGGAGGTTCTATATCTCAAGAGGAGGTTCTATCAAGAGGAGGTTCTATCTCTCTAGAGGAGGTTCTATATCTCAAGAGGAGGTTCTATCAAGAGGAGGTTCTATCTCTCTAGAGGAGGTTCTATCTAGAGGAGGTTCTATCTCTCTAGAGGAGGTTCTATATCTCAAGAGGAGGTTCTATCTCTCTAGAGGAGGTTCTATCTAGAGGAGGTTCTATCTCTCTAGAGGAGGTTCTATCTAGAGGAGGTTCTATCTCTCTAGAGGAGGTTCTATCTCTCTAGAGGAGGTTCTTTCCCTCTAGAGGAGGTTCTATCTAGAGGAGGTTCTATCCTCTAGAGGAGGTTCTATCTAGAGGAGGTTCTATCTCTCTAGAGGAGGTTCTATCTCTCTAGAGGAGGTTCTATCTAGAGGAGGTTCTATCTCTCTAGAGGAGGCTCTATCTCTCTAGAGGAGGTTCTATCTAGAGAAGGTTCTTTCCCTCTAGAGGAGGTTCTATCCTCTAGAAGAGCCTGTGACACTGTTATATTCACACGTTTCACCTGATTCTGGCTTTGGTCTTTATTGGTTGTATTTATGACTCTTGAGACTTTATTGCAGATGAATCTTGTTCTTACTTTTGACAAATAGTAAGAAATCATAAAATCATCTGACGTCAACTGTTTTTAAAGTGTAAATATTTTTAACACATCTAAAATGTTCAAAATCAGTAAAAATACACATATTTCACATATTTGAACTCTAATTACTTTGGAAACTGTAAATATCGTGCGATACGTATAAATACTGTGTTTTTAGATTCTGGTTCTATTTTAAGGACACAAACCTGAGATAAAAAAAGGACTCAACACTTTTAGAAAAACTGATATTTTTAGACCAAACGTGTGATAATTATAGCTCCGCCCCCCCCAGGACACGCCCCCCCGAGACCCCACACTCATCCAACACTTTGTCAGAGTTTGTTTAAGCGTTCACGCCACATAAACTCTAACATTCAGACATGAGACGTTGTGAGACGTCCTCCTGGACATAAAGAACGTCTGAGAGTGTTTGTCTTCCGCTCTTTATCGATCCACTTCAGACGCTTAAACTAACAGGATTTAAATGGCTCAGTAATAAATACTCTGGTTACGGCCGTCGAGTACAATTCATACTCTAAACGACCGGGAGGCGACTTCACAGACGCTCGACTCGAGACGTTCAGAGCGAAACTTTTCTCATCGGCGTTTCCCAACCAGAGGTGCACGGACCGCCTCTGTTTTTAAAAATGCTTCGGTTTCGTTTCTGCGGTCGATTGTGGAGAGCAAAGCGCGTCATAGCGAGTGTTGTTTCTTTGTCATTCGACGCACAAATACTTTTTTTCAAGATTGCGTAAGTGAAAAAACGTGGCTGGAGGACGCAGAGCTGGACGTATAAGTAGAGGATATTGACCTCCTCGAGATCCACTTTGTCGCCGCCCGAGATTCTCGTACGTTTGCGTCAAAACTCATCCAGTGTCACAAATTTTTTAACTTGACAAATAAAAATACATAAGAGCGACTTTATTTTGTTGAATTCTGCATAAACTTTGACTGGAATGAGTGTCCCTGGTGTAATGTCACATCCTGTCCCTGGTGTGATGTCACTTCCTGTCCCTGGTGTGATGTCACTTCCTGTCCCTGGTGTGATGTCACTTCCTGTCCCTAGTGTAATGTCACATCCTGTCCCTGGTGTGATGTCACTTCCTGTCCCTGGTGTAATGTCACATCCTGTCCCTGGTGTGATGTCACTTCCTGTCCCTGGTGTAATGTCACATCCTGTCCCTGGTGTGATGTCACTTCCTGTCCCTGGTGTTATGTCACTTCCTGTCCCTGGTGTGATGTCACTTCCTGTATGAGTGTCCCTGGTGTGATGTCACTTCCTGTCATTTTCTACAGATTTTTCCACGTGTTTTCCACAAATACCTGCTTGATTGATTTATCATTTGTAAATACGACAGGTACAAATACACCAAATAAAGTCAACATTAGACAATCATAAAATCACTTTAAGTTCCATTTTCACTCAGTTGAAACGCTGCAGTTGCTATAGCGATAGAACACAGAGACAAATGCCAAGTGTGAACAGAGCAAATGAGGGGCGGAGCTGAGCATGAATGGGACAAATAATTTTTTCTCCTTTTTTTTAGACCATGTTCCGTAAAAGTGTGGGGGGGGAATAATTTAAAAGTTTTTTCAAATGTAACATTTAAAAGTAAAAGAAAAGATTTAAAAAGTACTAAAAAAAGTTATAAATTGAACCAGGATCTGAAAATCGTCCTGTTTTAGACCCAGTTTAATGCCACAATAGTCACAATAAATGGATAATTTTGGAGCAAACACTGGGAAAATGCCCCTCTAAAATAAGATACGCTAAAAAGTACTTGAAATAAGGAGTATTTATCTTGTTTTGAGTATATTTTAAAGTAAGATTTGTCAATGGAACAGGCATGAAATGAATTATTTTGAGTGTTTTCTCTCTTAAAATTTGAACAAAAATGCTCAGGCTCTTAAAAAAAAACTACGTGTTTTATTGGCAAATTGTATTTTAAGACAAATCAAAATATATTCAAAGCTAAATATGACTTAACTCAAGCCATTGTATGTATATATATATATATATATATATATATATACCCTCCATCGGGTGCTCGAGGGTTCATGGGAGTTTGCCCAACCAGTCCATATGTGTTTTGTGGATCTGGAGAAGGCTTTCGACCGTGTCCCTCGGGGTGTCCTTTGGGGGGTGCTCCGGGAGTACGGGGTCCGGGGCCCTTTGCTCAGGGCTGTCCGGTCCCTGTATGACCGGACCAGGAGCTGTGTTCGCATTGCCGGCAGTAAGTCAGACCTGTTCCCAGTGCATGTTGGACTCCGCCAGGGCTGCCCTTTGTCACCGGTTCTGTTCATAATTTTTATGGACAGAATTTCTAGGCGCAGTCAGGGGTCGGAGGGTGTGGTCAGGGGTCGGAGGGTGTGGTCAGGGGTCGGAGGGTGTCCGGTTTGGGGACCACAGGATCTCATCTCTGCTGTTTGCAGACGATGTTGTCCTGATGGCTCCATCAAACCCGGACCTGCAACATGCACTGGGACGGTTTGCAGCCGAGTGTGAAGCGGCTGGGATGAGAATCAGCTCCAAATCCGAGGCCATGGTTCTCGACCGGAAAAAGGTGGCTTGCCCTCTCCAGGTGGGTGGGGTGTCCTTGCCCCAAGTGGAGGAGTTCAAGTATCTCGGGGTCTTGTTCACGAGTGAGGGAAGGATGGAGCGTGAGATCGACAGGCGGATCGGTCCAGCGGCTGCAGTGATGCAGTCGCTGCATCGGACTGTTGTGGTGAAGAAGGAGCTGAGCCGAAAGGCAAAGCTCTCTATTTACCGGTCGGTCTACGTTCCTACCCTCACCTATGGTCATGAGCTTTGTGTAGTGACCGAAAGAACAAGATCGCGGATACAAGCGGTCGAAATGAGTTTCCTCCGCCGTGTGGCTGGGCGCTCCCTTAGAGATAAGGTGAGGAGCTCGGCCACACGGGGGGAGCTCGGAGTAGAGCCGCTGCTCCTCCACGTCGAGAGGAGCCAGCTGAGGTGGCTCGGGCATCTGTTTCGGATGCCTCCTGGGCGCCTCCCTCGGGACGTGTTTCAGGCATGTCCCACCGGGAAGAGGCCCCGGGGAAGACCCAGGACACGCTGGAGAGACTATGTCTCTCGGCTGGCCTGGGAACGCCTCGGGATCCCCCCGGAGGAGTTAGAGGAAGTGTCTGGGGAGAAGGAAGTCTGGGAGTCCCTGCTCAGACTGCTGCCCCCGCGACCCGGCCCCGGATAAAGCGGCAGAAGATGGATGGATGGATGGATGGATATATATATATATATATATATATATATATATAAATATATATGTATATATATATATATATATATATTTATATATGTATGTATATATATATATATATATATATATATATAAATATATATGTATATATATATATATATTTATATATGTATGTATATATATATATATAAATATAAATATATATATGTATATATATATATGTATGTATATATATATATATATATATATATATATATATATATATATACATGTGTGTATGTATGTATATATATGTATATATGTATGTATATATATATATATATATATATATATATGTATATATGTATGTGTATATATATATATATATATATATATATATATATATATATATATATATGTATGTATGTATGTATGTATATATACATATATATATATATATATATATATATACATACATATATATACATACATATATAAATATATATATATATATATACATACATATATACATATATATACATACATACACACATGTATATATATATATATATATATATATATATATATACGGATCACTGAATATAAAAGCTGTACTGACTTTATAAGACTTTCCAACTGGAAGATAAGCGAGTTTAACGATGGAAGAATCCAACTCCACGAACAGAAGCAGAAAAATCAAACCTCGGGTCAAATCAACAGAAACATGACGCCGTGGCAACGCCGTGGCCCCGCCCCCGGCCCCGCCTCCGGCCCAAAGCAGCAGGTTCGGGCTCTGCTTCTTTTGCATGTTTCAGAGTCATTTGAACACAATGCAAATGTGTGAACCTGGCTCTGACACGAAGAAACCACCAGGACTAAACCAGGACTAAACCAGGACTAAACTAGGACCAAACTAGCTCTAAATCAGGACTAAACCAGGACTAAACTAGCTCTAAACCAGGACTAAACCAGGACTAAACTAGCTCTAAACCAGGACTAAACCAGGACTAAAGCAGGTCTAAACCAGGACTAAACCAGGACTAAACCAGGTCTAAACCTGGTCTAAACCAGGACTAAACCAGGTCTAAACCTGGTCTAAACCAGGACTAAACCAGGTCTAAACCTGGTCTAAACCAGGACTAAACCAGGTCCAAACCAGGGCTAAACCAGGTCTAACCCAGGACTAAACCAGGTCTAAACCAGGACTAAACCAGGTCCAAACCAGGGCTAAACCAGGTCTAAACCAGGACTAAACCAGGACTAAACCAGGTCTAAACCAGGTCTAAACCAGGTCTAAACCAGGACTAAACCAGGTCTAAACCAGGACTAAACCAGGACTAAACCAGGGCTAAACCAGGTCTAAACCAGGCCTAAACCAGGACTAAACCAGGTCTAAACCAGGTCCAAACCAGGACTAAACCAGGACTAAATCAGGACTAAACCAGGGCTAAACCAGGTCTAAACCAGGACTAAACCAGGTCCAAACCAGGTCTAAACCAGGTCTAAACCAGGACTAAACCAGGTCCAAACCAGGTCTAAACCAGGACTAAAGCAGGTCCAAACCAGGTCTAAACCAGGTCTAAACCAGGACTAAACCAGGTCCAAACCAGGGCTAAAACAGGTCTAAACCAGGACTAAACCAGGTCTAAACAGGGTGTAAACCAGGGCTAAACCAGGTCTAAACCAGGACTGAACCAGGGCTGAACCAGGACTAAACCAGGTCTAAACCAGGTCTAAACCAGGACTAAACCAGGACTGAACCAGGTCTAAACCAGGTCTAAACCAGGACTAAACCAGGACTGAACCAGGGCTAAACCAGGTCTAAACCAGGACTAAACCAGGACTGAACCAGGACTAAACCAGGTCTAAACAGGGTGTAAACCAGGGCTAAACCAGGTCTAAACCAGGACTGAACCAGGGCTGAACCAGGACTAAACCAGGTCTAAACCAGGTCTAAACCAGGACTAAACCAGGACTGAACCAGGTCTAAACCAGGTCTAAACCAGGACTAAACCAGGACTGAACCAGGGCTAAACCAGGTCTAAACCAGGTCTAAACCAGGACTAAACCAGGACTAAACCAGGACTAAACCAGTACTAAACAAGGACTAAACCAGTACTAAAACAGGACTAATAATACATTAAAAAAATATAATAATAATAAATTACAATGTGCTTGAAATAAATAATATTTGTCTTGGTTTGGTACATTTTGACTTCCTTAAAATAAAGGCCGTGGCTGCAGACCCTAACCCTAACCCTAACCCTAACCCTACCCTAACCCTAACCCTAACCCTAACCTTAACCCTAACCCTAACCTTAACCCTGACCCTGACCCTAACCCTAACCCTGACCCTGACCCTAACCCTAACCCTGACCCTAACCCTAACCTTGACCCTGACCCTGACCCTGACCCTAACCTTAACCTTAACCCTGACCCTGACCCTGACCTTAACCCTAACCCTAACCCTAACCTTAACCCTGACCCTGACCCTGACCCTAATCCTAACCTTAACCTTAACCCTAACCCTAACCTTAACCCTAACTCTGACCCTAACCCTAACCCTAACCCTAACCCTAACCTTAACCCTTAACCCTAACCCTAACCCTAACCTTAGCCTTAACCCTAACTTTAACCCTAACCTTAACCTTAACCTTAACCCTGACCCTGACCCTAACCCTAACCCTAACCCCGGCGCGGTCAAATAGCGCAGCAGTTTCAGGAGCCGCGGCCCGAAATAACATGGCAGTTTCGTCTCTGTTGACGCTCCCTAAAGTCAAATTGCAAACGGAACAAACATAAAATATCTTAAAATAAGAAAAAGACGAGAATTTTTCAACGTGAAATTAAGAAAGAAAATGCTACTAAACTTGAAATATTCAGAAAACGTCCGTGTTTTATTGGAAAGTCCAAACGTGCTCAAGCGTTAGAGTGAATACTTCTTAAATAACTGTTTCACTCATCGTCTTACAGACGATTGTACATTGTTCCCTTGTTTTGAGCTGCAAAAAAAAGGCCAAAACAAATAAATAAATGAAACAAACCTCGGGACTGACATCGGGACAGACATTAGGCAAATGGAAAAAATAAATGGTAACGATAATAATTTGGAAATGGACGGATTGGAGCGACTTTTGACTACGAATGTCACGATTTTTCACGATTATTCACAATTCTTCATGATTATTATCGACACAGTGAAATCTTTAATTTTCTTTCATTCTCGCGCTCTGACATGTGACTTTATGAAGTTTAACTTTCAAAAAGACAAAATAAAGTTCAATTGTAAAATAACAGCCAGATTAAAAAGGTTATTTACATTTAGGTTTTTGGACGATTAATAATAATATAATAATAAAATACTTTATTTTGATTCTGAAATGTGTTTTTTTTCTTTTGTTTTTTTGTGTGTTTTTTTTGGTTCTTACAAAAATATATAGTGACGATTATCGACTAACCTGATAATCGTGACATCCCGAGCAACAGCCTTAAGGACTAAACCAGGACTAAACGAGGCCTAGAATAGGACTAAACCAGGACTAAACCAGGACACGAGAAAATAAGTATTCATTTTCTGCTGAATGTCGCACCTCTGCTCGCTCAGAACTCGCACAAATGACACAACGCGCACGTCGACCGGCTAAAAAAGTCGATTAATCACGTTTCTGCGCCGCACAGTCGTATTCAAAGACTTCAGCGAACACGTGTCCAACGTGTCCAGCACAATCAATGTAAATATACATAAATGTCATAAAACATGGACTAGATCAGGACTAAACCTGGACTAGATCAGGACTAAACCTGGACTAGATCAGGACTAAACCTGGACTAGATCAGGACTAAACCTGGACTAGATCAGGACTAAAGCTGGACTAGATCAGGACTAAAGCTGGACTAGATCAGGACTAAACCTGGACTAGATCAGGACTAAAGCTGGACTAGATCAGGACTAAAGCTGGACTAGATCAGGACTAAACCTGGACTAGATCAGGACTAAACCTGGACTAGATCAGGACTAAAGCTGGACTAGATCAGGACTAAACCTGGACTAGATCAGGACTAAACCTGGACTAGATCAGGACTAAAGCTGGACTAGATCAGGACTAAACCTGGACTAGATCAGGACTAAACCTGGACTAGATCAGGACTAAACCTGGACTAGATCAGGACTAAACCTGAACTAGATCAGGACTAAACCTGGACTAGATCAGGACTAAACCTGGACTAGATCAGGACTAAACCTGGACTAGATCAGGACTAAACCTGGACAAGATCAGGACTAAACCTGGACTAGATCAGGACTAAACCTGGACTAGATCAGGACTAAAGCTGGACTAGATCAGGACTAAACCTGGACTAGATCAGGACTAAACCTGGACTAGATCAGGACTAAACCTGGACTAGATCAGGACTAAACCTGGACTAGATCAGGACTAAACCTGGACTAGATCAGGACTAAACCTGGACTAGATCAGGACTAAACCTGGACTAGATCAGGACTAAACCTGGACTAGATCAGGACTAAAGCTGGACCTTAAAGCAGTGTTTTTTCGGTTAAAAACACTACATTTCTCCTCACACGTGACCACATTCACCTCTTTAGAAACAGAAACATGTAGAAAATGAAGTCTTAACTTCACGTGCCTCAGAAGTTCATCAAAGATTCTCCAAAAACGGTAAATATTCCGTTAAATCCACGTGTGACTCTGATAACACACCTGGTAATCGCTGCAGGCGCGCGCGTGCCCCCCCCCCCAAGCCCCCCTCCCTAAATCACAGCACAAACTTATCATCCTTTTGGTCAAACGCACGCGGGCGTCTCCCCAGCGACACGCGACCAAGCGCCCCCGAAGACGTGCGCCCCCCAAAGCCGGGCCTGAGCCGCACATGGCCGGCCAGAGCAGCCAGGGGCCCCCGCAGAGGAGCTAGGGGCCCGTGGAGGGGCCGAGCCTATACCTGTATCTTACCCAGTGACAGCGACTCAACGCGGACGGGGGGGACGCATCTGGAGCACGCGCCCCAAACATGCGCCTCTCCCGCAAGCGGCACGCGCAAAACCACAACCGCGCCAGTGCTCTGTGACCTACTGCACGCGCGTCCTCCTCCGCACCCCGACCCGCACCCCGCGTCCCCGCACCCCGCGTCCCCGCGTCCCGCAGTCCGCCCCGTGTCCCCCGCGGCTCTCCCCCAAATGCCATTTTCCGCACCCGTCTTTCTCCGCGTCAGTCCGCGCTTTGCCGCATGTCCGCGCCGCGTCCACCTGCGCCTTGTTTTGACCGAATCTGCCCCGTGATGTTTTCGCCGCCGCGTCCACGCCTCAACGCGGCGCGCGCTCGTCTCCAAAAAACGCGTGCTGTCATTCATTGAGTGTTTACCAAGAAGAAACGCCTTTGCCGCGCGCGGAGGAAAAAGCGTGCAATTTTAACCGCGGGCGGCAGAAGCGGTGCGTCGCGTCGGTCCTGGGGGGGGGGGGGGTTATTATAGGCGCGTGTCGTTCCCGTACCTGGAGGATGAGCTCGCGCCGCGGCCGTCGCAGATCCCTGCTCCACACTGCTCTGGACGCGGCGGACACGGAGCGGGGCGCGAGGCTGAACGGAGCATCCCGATTGGTCCGCTCGTAGGCAGAGACGCGCCGGTTGCTGGCTGCGCTGGGCTCTTCACGGCTCCCGCGGCAGTGTGAGGGCGCAGGGGCGGAGCCGCGCGCTGAGGACCGCGCGGAGGGGACCGGCGCTGAGGGGCCCGCGCTCAGGAGGCTCGCTGTGCGTCTGCTTAGAGCGCCCCCTGTGTCTGATCGAGGGGAGGACAGGGCTTAAAGGGTCGGTTATTGTCACTTAACCGAGATGTGTATTGGGAATAAACTCTGGCATCTTACTAAAGCCCAATTTAGATTATTTGACCAATTTGAGCTTTTTTTTTTTATTTGACATTTCACTTCCTGTTGTAAATCATGACATCAAACCAGAAAACTCCGTAACTGGGCTAAAACTCCTCTAATGTCACAAAAAATATGATCTGACATAGAAAAATACAGGCCAAAATAGCTTTATTTTGTCAAATTGATGTTTCTAGGATCAGAAAAATGTGTTTTTTCTGTGTAAATTGCTCCGAACGTCATAATGTTGTGAAAAGCTTCTTTACTTTCTGTCATTTTCAACATGTTCCTCAACTTTACTCCTCAAACTCACACTTGATTGTCCTTAAACTATTATTTATTTGTTCGACCTGTAATTGCCGCTGCTCGTTCGGCTGCTGCGGCGCGAATCCTTCCAGACCATAGGCCACATACTTATTATAATCAAATATGAATTCAGTGAGAAAGGGAGAAGCACAAGCAGAAAGAAGAAGAGGAGGGCCCCTGAGTGCGGTCCTGAGGCTGCAGCTCCGGCTCTGCAGCTTTACCTCACTCTGCACATCAGCGAAAGGGTGGTTCACATGTTCCGCGCACAGCAGCACAGCGGCAGGAGCGGCAGGAGCGGCAGGAGCGGCAGAGGCGGCAGAGGCAGGAGCGGCAGAGGCGGCAGAGGCAGGAGCGGCAGAGGCGGCAGAGGCGGCAGAGGCGGCAGAGGCGGCAGAGGCAGGAGCGGCAGAGGCGGCAGAGGCAGGAGCGGCAGAGGCGGCAGAGGCGGCAGAGGCGCGCGCACACACAACGGTTCGCTCCAAAGTGAAGCTCCCAACTTTGCTCTTTCATAGCAACAGTAATGTGCTGAATGAGGCTGCCGCGCGGTGAGTGATGAGGCGCGGCAGAGGCGCGGCAGAGGGGCGGCAGAGGGGCGGCGCGGTCGCGGACTGTCGGGGGCTGCGCGTGTCCTTGAGATTCTCTGGGAAAATTCACCTGAGCTGGCGATTTCACACGTGCTCCAGTGATACACTTTAGAACAAATGGAACTTAAAATAATAAAATAATGAATCTTAATTAGTCTTAATGAGGCCGGACTAAATCAACAATATAACTTAAACTTGACACGAGGACATCAAAGTCAAGAAAAGGTCAGGGATTTAAACTGGGTCACAAAATAATATATATTGTAAAGAAATAATAAGTCTGGACTTATTAATTTAGATTAATATACAATACATATATATATATATATATACACATATAAATATATATACACATATAAATATATATACACATATATACATATATACATATATACATATAATGGAGCGTGAGGTGGGAGCACTTGGGGCAGTGACCCCCAAACTGGAGGAATGACTTGAGCAGATCCAGGACATCTTGATCCAGAAAAGTGCAGGAACAACAAAGATACTGAAGAACTCTCCAGCTCCCAGGGGCCTCTGGAGGAGGACCCCAGCTATAATATACATACATGTATGTATGTATGTATGTATGTATGCATACATATGTATGTATGCATACATACACACATACATACATATACATACATACATGTATGTATGTATGTATGTATGTATGTATGCATACGTACATGTATGTATGCATACATACATACATACATACATACATGTATACACATACATACATACATACATACACATACATACATACATACATGTATGTATGTATGCATACGTACATATATGTATGCATACATATATACATACATACATACATGTATGTATGTATGTATACATACATACATGTATGTATGCATACATACATGTATACACACATACACACATATACATACATACATACATACATGTATACACATACATACATACACACATACATGTATACACATACATACATACACACATACACACATACACACATACACATACATACATACATACATACATACATACATGTATGTATGTATGTATGTATGTATGTATGTATGTATGTATGTATGTATGTATGTGTATGTGTGTATGTATGCATACATAGATACATATGTATGTACATACATGTATGTATGTATGTATGTATGTATGTATGTATGTATGTATGTATGCATACATACATACATGTATGTATGCATACATTCATACATACATACATACATACATACATACATACATACATACATACATACATAGATACATACATACATGTATGTATCTATGTATACATACATACATACATACATGTATGTATGCATACATACATGTATACATACATACACACATACATACATACACACATACATACATACATACATACATGTATGTATGTATACATGTATGTATGTATGTATACATAGATACATGCATACATGTATACATACATACATGTATGCATGTATGTATACATACATATGTATGTATGTATGTGTGTATGTATGTATACATAGATACATGCATACATGTATACATACATACACACATGTATGCATGTATACATACATGCATACACACATGTATGCATGTATGTATACATACATATGTATGTATGTATACATGTATGTAAGGTAAGGTAACTGTATTTGTAGCCGAGGGTAGATTTGGTGTCAGGTAAAAGAGTGGGCCGCTCACACACACATGAACAACATGAATGACATTGACAGAAAACGGGCCGTGACACAACAGAGACGACTAGTGCTCCAGACACAGAGACATGGATAACAAGTATACAAACAGTATTAGTGTCACAATACAGCGGATAAAATACAGAGTAAAAGCCATCATAGATACAAAAAAGAATAAATAGATAAATAGGTTAAGACGGCTGTGCAGTCCGGCTATTTAATATTTTAATAACTGAGGGAACAAAACTGCCCCTGTATTTCTTCATTTTGCACAGAGGCATTATTCACCTGCGCCTGATGGAAGAAGCTGAAATTCAGCATTTAGTGGATGGGATCCGTCTTCTAAGATGGACCCAACCCATGGATTCTGGGCTCAGCTGTGGCTCTCCAGTCAGCCTACGAGCCCACCTCACAATTTGGTTAAGGGAGTTCTTATTTTTTAGGGGTCGGTTGTTGAACCAGGACACCAGGCTGAAGGAGACGACTGATTCGATGAAGCAGCGGTAGAACATGGTGAGCATTGTCTATGTGGACGGAGGACAGTTTCCTCTGGCAGTGCAAACGCTGGTTCCCCCTTTTTGTCACGGCTTCACAGTTTGACTCAAAGTTTAGTTTGTTATCGATGATAGTCCCTAGATATTGATAATGATTTACACACTCCACTGTCTGACCTTTTATGCAGGTAAGTTCCTTAGTCCTCGGGAGTTTCCTAAAATCTATATTCATGTCTTTGGTTTTGAACATAATGTGTCCAACAAAATTTACAAAGAAATTTAAACCTGGCTCCTTCCATTTTTTTTATTTAAACATCGCAAATATGTGAAATTTGGCCGTTTTTACACATTTTAAAAAGTTTTACAATCAATTTATTCTAATTTAATTGTTCATCTGTAAAAAGGACGTGTCACACCGATCTACGAAATCCTGGACAACTGGACCATGACTCGTTTGGTTCCTTGTAGCAGGCTCACAATGACAGAGTCATCTGCATTCTTTAGTATAAATCTGTCTTCCCTGCTGCTGCGGCACATGTTGGTGTAAAGAATGAACAGGAGAGGGGACAGAACACAGCCCTGAAGAGAGCTAGTGGAGGAACAGATCTGGTCAGACAGTACTCCATTGTCTCGCACTCTTTGTGTCCTATTAGTTAAAAAATCTAAAACCCAGCCAACAAGATTGTGACTCAAATCAAATTGCTCTAGGAGTCTTTCTGTTAAAATGTGGGGTTGGATTGTGTTAAAATGTATGTATGCATACATACATGTATGTATGTATACATACATATATACATACATACACGTACGTATGCGTGCATACATACATACATACATACATACATGTATATATACATGTATGTATATATACATGTATGTATGTATGTGTGTATATGTATGCATACATACACATACATACATACATGTATGTATCCATACATACATACATACATGTATACATACATGTATTTATTTATGTATACATGTATGTATGTATGTATGTGTATGCATACATACATACATACATACATGTACATACATGTATGTATACATGTATGTATGTATGTATGTGTATGCATACATACATACATACATACATACGTATGTATGTATGTATGTATGTATGCATACTTACATGTATACATGTATGTATGCATACACATACATACATACATACACATACATACATGTATACATACATGTATGTACATGAATGTATGTATGTATGTATGTGTGTATATGTATGCACACATATACATACATACATACATACACACATACATGTACATACATACGTATGTATGTATGTATGTATGTATGTATGTATGCATACATACATGTATACACACATACATGTATGTATGTATGTGTGTATACATACATGTATGCATACATACATGCATGTATGTATGTATGTATGCATACATGTATGAATGTATATGTACTTTTGTGACTTTTATGCGCTTCTGTCGTGCGTTGTTTTCGTTTCTGTTTCCATACTTGTTCGCGTTCCTTCCATTTGTGACATTTGCGCACACGTTACCTCCCGAACCCTCCCGCCCGCAAACACCGAAGCGTCCACCAGGGGGCGCAAACTCCGCAGCCATCAAAATCCTCACGTTGGAACTTTTTCGACGCAGTTAGCAAAGCGCAAATGTCACAGTTTTGCCGCAATTTCTTCCACGAAACCGCAAAATATTCCAACTTATTCCGTAGTATAGTAGTATAGTAGTATAGTAGTATAGTAGTATACTAGTATAGTAGTATACTAGTATAGTAGTATAGTAGTATAGTAGTATAGTAGTATACTAGTATAGTAGTATAGTAGTATAGTAGTATAGTAGTATAGTATATAGTATATAGTATAGTACAAACACCGCCAACTGCAGTTTATATTTCTGAAACACATGAAGTTCGTCGCTATATTTCAGCTTTTTTTGTCAATTTGCGTTATAAATGTCAACTTTGAACGGAAGAATAAATGCGATCGTCGGGTGCTCAGTTTGCAGATGTGCAGAGGAGCCACACCCGCCCCGAGTGTACCGCCCCCTCCTCCTCCCCGGCTCCTCCCCCGGCTCCTCCCCCTCTGCGCCTCCCTCTCTCTCTCACGTTCAGGCTGTGGCTCGTACAAATGGGACACTGCATTGGCCCAGTACTGACAGCGTCTATGGAGCGGAGGAGGGAGAGATTCAGGCCAAGTGAGCGCGAGGAAGTGAAGCAGGCGACAGAGAGAACGATCTGCTGGAAATATAGGATTTAAACGTATTATTATAACGGTTTATAGTTTTCAAATGGCGAGAAAATGTAAAATTGCAGCTTTGGAAATCACAGTTTTTTCATCGTTAATCATAATTTCCAGTAGTTCTGATTATTATATATATTCTTATGACATAGTTATGACACGAACCATGTTTGAATGCTTTTTTTAGATGAATTTGAGTTGCAGAGTCACAGTTTTAGCTTCAACTCGATGTGTTTTGGTCCAAAGAAGGATTTAAAACGTTGTTCAGTTCAGTTTGAGTTTGAAGTTTTGGGGTTTTTTGGTCATTTTGCGACGTCAACGTTTAAAAAACATTTGTTCAATCTGCTTCTAAAGATGTTTTATTCTTTCGTTGAGTCCACTTCATTCATAGATGTCACTTCAAATGCCGTTCTCCTCTCTTAAATCTTAAATCTAAAAAAAAGTCAAAACTCTAAACCGGATTTATAAAAGTTTTCAGTCCAAAAAATGAGGCAAAATTAGAATTTTCTTAGCCAATTTTCAGTCAAATCTAGTTTACTAAAAAAACTAAAAAAGAAATAAAAAATCCTGTGAGTACATTTATTTTTACATAATGTGTCCAACAAAATTTACAAAGAAATTTAAACCTGGCTCTGTCCATTTTTTTATTTAAACATCGCAAATATGTGAAATTTGGCCGTTTTTACACATTTTAAAAAGTTTTACAATCAATTTATTCTAATTTAATTGAAAGCACAAATACTTTTGAGTATTTGTGTAAATTCAGGTCGTTTTGCTGATGCACATCTCTCATTGTTCACATACATTTTATATCATTCCATGGACATCTTTGAACTGTTTGAAAATTTCAGACATTTTGAAAAACTTAATTTGAATCACCCAATTTTTACTTTTATTTTAGTTGTAAATGAGTCAGATGTGTTTTTCCTTCTAAAAGGATAAAACCAGCACTTGGAGACAAAGAGTTAAACACATTAAAACACACACTCGCTCCAGCTTTAATCAGATTTATTTGAAGAACACAATATGGTGCAGAACACGTCGTTTATGGCGCCGACGCTGCAGTTTCTCACCGTTTAAGTCCACGTCGCATTCGCCGGACGATTAAAACAGCGGGAAACTTAACGACTGCGGCGCTGTAAAGTGTGTCGAGGACAGATTAAAGCAGTGTTCACTTTGTGCCAGTGCCAGACATGGAGAAAACCATCGAACCGCTTCAATCGACACGAGACAAAAAATGATACGAATAATTAATACAATGAAGCGTTAAACGAGATGCAAAACAACAAAATATCTAAATAAAGTTTGGGCAAAATGCATCAAATATGAATAAAAGTGCAATTTTCTTTAGTTTTTTGTCCTCGTCAGATTTTAAATATACAATATACAAAAACATATAGGCTGGTAAAAGATGTGTAAATGAAATAAAGGAACTTATAAACCAAAATAAACGTCTTAAGTAAGTTCCAGAAGTATCCTTCTCCTGAACATGGCAAGAGTTTTGAGGCCCAGATACGTAGCTCTGAGGTCGAGTTGAATGTCATAAACAGCCTGCAGCGCTTTATATTCATTAACACGTTATAACCATGACGACGACCCGCCTCACAAACACAGCTAGCATTTCCCTGTCAATAGTGAGAACTTTCATTTTTGTGTTCCCCCATGAGAAATATATACATGTTCTCATTCTTCATCAGTCCAAACAAAATGACCTTCTCTTTCCCTCTTAGTTTGATATATTTAGTAGAAAGACCACATTGTTAATGCATTTATATCATTTAGATGTGAGTGTTGGTAATTTATGTCTTTAACTTCTTGGTTATAATAACTCCTTGCTTGTAAATACTTCTTAAAGTCCTGTTTAGTCTTTAAATGATCAAATATTCTAATTTGATTTTTTTTTTAAATAAGAAAATAAACACGAGATGTCAAAATAAAGGTAAAAACCCAACATGATAATTACTGTTTGTTTCTTAAGATGGTGTGGACCAAGTTTGAGCTTAACTGAACAAAACCCTGGGATCGTAGTTGGTTAGTGTGAGTAACTGTGCCTGAATACTCTTGAAATAATCTGTATTTTCAGTCCATACATTTATTTACTTTCTGGATAAAAGTCGCATCAACAAAAGTTCATTTACATTAGACTAGATTATGGAACAGGAAGTAACAAGTTTAACAAATCCAAAGAAATGTTCTCGTGGTTCATTCAGTTCAGTCTTCACAGTTTCACCTCGAGTTGCTGTTGCTGTTGTTGCTGTTGCTGTTGTTGTTGTTGTTGTTGTTGTTGTTGTTGTGGTGCAGAGTTCGACCAGGCCTTGGTTTTGGCACTTTGAGTCACGTCGTTTTTACTGCCGACTCCTCCAGGATTAACCAGCTTTAACCGCCCAGTGGTGACCGGTCGGAGGACTCAAACCGGCGACCGCCCGGCTCTCGTGCGGTTTCCGGGACGATCGCATCCAGTCTGAGAACAGGCTCGTGTCGCGGCTTCGGCGTGAAGCCTCCGAGGTTCCGTAGCGTCGTCTCTGAACACGTTTCTGCAGCGACGTCATTTTATCACACGCAGAATTTAACCAAGTTTCAGTGTTTTTAAGTTTCAGTTTGTAGTTTCTTTTTAACGTCCTGCTGGATAAAAGCATTAAAGTTCACATCATCTGACCTTTTGCCCTCTTTTAACCATCGAATAACACTTTCCCGCCATCAAAAACACCGCTGCAGTGGCGTTTCGCTTGGTTTCACGCTGGTTTCATTCGCCCTGTTTACGAGCTCGTCTTCTCTGAGCATCACTAAAACACTCGGCTTCAAACTTCCCAGATTTGAGACGTCAAACGTAGCGATCGGGAGGTTTCCTGTGCCGTTTGTAAGTGTAACCAGTCCATACATTATTGTATTACAATCACACAAAATCTGTGTTATTTTTGTTTAATATTGTGTTTAATATTCCTGGTATTTGGTTTACGGTGCTCTCTTGGTCCTCCAGTCCCTGCTTCTTCTTCGTGTGTTCCCCTCGGCGCACCGGTCTACATTTGAGGGTCGTGACTTCCTCTTCCCTTTTGACATCTCCGAGTGGGGACGAGGTCGGTCGTCCCTCGTGTCGTCCTTCACGTTTTATGTCTTATATATTGATTTGATTGTCGTTATCTCCTTTGTAGTTTGGGCTGGATTAGTGTTCACGTTTGCTGTGTTCTGTGTTCACCAGGCCAGGATAAACCGAGAGCGCCTCCAAAAGACGAGCTGTGTCCCGTGGCCTCTCGACGCACCGCATCCATAATAATCACACGAGGCAGGAACACACCGCTCACAAAGGTCCATAAATCATCTCCAGACTCACAGTTCTGAGCCTTTTCTGCCTCAAATCACATGCATCGGGGTGTCGGGGCCAGCTAGCTTTTGTTTATTTCCCCTCTGCTGCCAGTAGAGGGAGCGCTAACACTAATCCTCATCAGGGAAAGCGCTATTTTTGCATTTAGAGTCTGTATTTTCCAGATCACGTTGGTCAAAATACGATTCTTTGAACAGTCGACTCGTCATGATCATATTAATGAGAACGTTTTTTATAATCTATGCTTTCATTTATCATATTTTTTAAAAAGTCCAATATCTGATCTACAATGACCAAACAAACATTTTGTATTTTCATCACTTTTGACTCTTTTATTGTTGGTAAAACTGCATTTCTTCTTAAAAAACACGACCTTTTGAACGCCGCGTTTGTAACTTCTCCAAAGTGGCCGCGTCGGCTCAGCGTCTGACAAACTGTGAGGCTTTCTCTATGAAGGTCACTGCTGTCCATCACCACGACACCACCGCCGCCCTGCGCTGCCATTGGACCAGGCCCGAGCAAACCCCGCCTCCTTTCCCTGTTCCCAGTGATACAGAATCCATATGCTTTCCTCTGTCTCCTCTGCTCCGCAAACATTCTCTTTGATTTCATCATCTATAGGTTATATTTGGATTTGGTGAGAAGATCAAAGTACATTTCTGATATATTCACGTGAAACTTCTTCTTCTGTACTTCACATATATAAATGTTTCTCATCGTGCTGTGTTGTGGCTGAATTTGCACATATTTGGGACATTTAAATCTGAATAATAGACATTTTAAAGCATATTAGACACAGAAACTTATGTACACAGGTGATTTTTGAAAATTTTTGACTGAAAATTTAAATTCTTTGGAGTTAAAACATGAATAAATCAGGCTTGGAATTAGATGTAATCAAATCCTTCCCTAAAATCTGGTTAATTCCAAGACTGTAAAGTTCTGTGTGTTTAGGATCTACTTTAAGGCTTTTTGTCTCTGCGGGAGAAAAATGCATTTTCCTTTGTCAAAGAGCCATAAAAATCTGTTGATTAAGTGAGAAAATAAACTCGTTTTGGTGCAGATTAAACTCTTTTGTGGTTTCCACACTTCCAGACTTATGTATTAACAAGAATAAACTGAACAAAAAACAAAAATGAGCCTGCAGTGCGTCGCTTTAACACAAAATCCCTGAAAGAAAGACACGGAAACAACTAAAAGTCAAACATTTTTACAAAACTAACACTCATTTTCCTACTTTTTCTCAGCTCCAGTCCATTTCAAAGCCCTGACACGTGGGTAAATGTGCCACGGCTGCACATTTTGTGTGTGTGGAGTGTGCGGGCGGTGCGTTCTGGCGCCCTCTGGCAGGTGACCGGGTGTAACTGCAGCCGGGGCGCGCGGCAGTCTGCCTGGCAACCGCTTCTGCTGACTGCCCTTATGGTCGAGCGGGGCGTCAGCGATGTGCCAGGGGGAGAAGTTTCACAGGAACATCCGTCTCCGCCACGTTACGCGATCAATGGCGACCAGGGGAGAGCGAAAAGGGGGGGAAGCTGTAGTTATAGGACCACGAGACACTTGGAGACGAGACTGCACTGCTGCTGAGGCGCTGCAGGAGGATGGGTCAAATGCAGAGGACATGTTTCTCACCAGAGGTTTGTGCAGCCGTCTGGACTTTAGCAGCGAGAGTCTTAAAAGACAAATACAAGGTGAAAGAGCTGCAGATAACAACGGTAAAAGTCCAGAAATGTTTAGTCTGTAGGTGACGTTTGGCTGTGGAAAAGCAGAAGAACAATAAAACACTGCATTTGTCACTGATGCAGGCTGTGTGAGGGCGGGGCAATGATCACGCTTCGATCCATGGTGTTTTTGAAGTCCACAGTCGATCCTCTGTCAGTGAAAACATGTGGAGCAAACATCAGGCTTTGGTGGAAGAAACATGAGCATAATTCATGTTAAATGGCTCAGATTAAAAGTCTGTGTAGTTTATGTTCATGAAATCATGACTAAAAGCCATTTTGACTTTGTTTTTGGAAAGGCCTAAGGCCCGAAGTCACTGGGATAGGCTCCAGTCACCCGCGACCCCGAAAGGGAACAAGCGGTAGAAAATGGATGGATGGATGGATGGTCAATGTGAGAAAAAAAATCTAGGTATTTTTTTACATTGTATTACCTTTTTTCATTTTCATTTTTTCTTTTCATTTCCCTTTCCCCATTTTTTTACATTTTGATGACCCTTTTGCCATTTTCATTACTTTTTTCATTAAAAAAAAGAATTACCCTTTTTCATTTTCATTATCCTTTTTTAAAAATTAATTTTGTTTACCTTTTTCCTTTTCATTACCTTTTTCCTTTTTTATTACCTTTTTCCTTTTTATTACCTTTTTTCAATTTCATCAACTTTCTTTTTTTCATTACCTTTTCCTCCCCCCATTTTTTCTATTTTCATGACCCCTTTCCCCATTTTTTTTTACATTTTGATGACCCTTTTGCCATTTTCATTACCTTTTCCATTAAAAAAAATAATTACGTCATTTTCATTACCTTTCCCCTTTTTTCCCCATTTCATTACCTTTCTTCACCTCATTTTTCATTTTCATTACCTTTCCCATCAAAAAAAATGCATTACTTTTTTGTCATTTTCATCTCTTTCCTTAAATAAGATGTTCATGAGTCTGTTTGTTGAGGAATTGAGTTGTTAAATCTCTCACCGTCGTTAGCGAACAAGCTAGCAACAACGAGAAACTGCTTTAACTGAACGTTTGGCCTGTAAAGTTAATTTAAGTGACACAAACTAGGTCTAAACCTGGTCTAAACCTGGACTAAACCACAGCTAAAGTGTGACAAAATACACTTTAATGTTTGGTAAAGAAGACACACAACACCCGACACATTTACTCTAATATACTTTATTTGTTTATCCTAACAGGTGAGATATAATCCTTATTCTTTTGTTATTCCATATTAAAAACATTGAGTAAAAATGAGCAGGTTTGTATTTACACAGCAGCAGAAGCAGTCGGAGCTTTGAAACAGAACCATCTGATCCCCGAGATAAACACGAACCAGAAGAGAATTGACTCCTGAAAGATCCTTTTTTAAGCTTTTACGGTGTTTTAATGTCACTATCAGCGCCAGAACCTGGAGTTGTGTTTCCTTCTGTCGTCTCATCGCGACATCCTCATCCTATTCCAACATCTGAATATTACACCATCATCTGAATATTACACCATCCTCTGAATATTACACCATCATCTGAATATTACACCATCATCTGAATATTACACCATCATCTGAATATTACACCATCCTCTGAATATTACACCATCATCTGAATATTACACCATCATCTGAATATTACACCATCATCTGAATATTACACAAAACATACGTCATTTCCTGTGATTCAGGTTATGTTATAGTGTTTGGAGCTGGAGCGGAACCAGGACCAGGACAGGACCAGGACAGGACCAGGACCAGGACCAGGACAGGACCAGGACAGGACCAGGACCAGGACAGGACCAGGACAGGACCAGGACCAGGACAGGACCAGGACCAGGACCAGGACCAGGACCAGGACCAGGACCAGGACAGGTCCATGACAGGACCAGGACAGGCCCAGGACCAGGACAGGACCAGAACCAGGACAGGACAGGACCAGGACAGGACCAGGACAGGACCAGGACCAGGACCAGGACCAGGACCAGGACAGGACCAGGACAGGACCAGGACCAGGACAGGACCAGGACAGGACCAGGACCAGGACCAGGACCAGGACCAGGACCAGGACAGGTCCATGACAGGACCAGGACAGGCCCAGGACCAGGACAGGACCAGAACCAGGACAGGACAGGACCAGGACAGGACCAGAACAGGACAGGACCAGGACAGGACCAGAACAGGACCAGGCCCAGGACAGGACCATGACAGGACAGGACCAGGACAGGACCAGAACAGGACCAGGCCCAGGACCAGGACAGGACCATGACAGGACCATGACATGACCAGGACAGGACCATGACAGGACCATGACATGACCAGGACAGGACCATGACAGGACCATGACATGACCAGGACAGGACCATGACAGGACCATGACCATGACAGGACCATGACAGGACCAGGACCAGGACAGGACCAGGACAGGACCAGGACCAGGACAGGACCAGGACCAGGACCAGGACCAGGACCAGGACCAGGACCAGGACAGGTCCATGACAGGACCAGGACAGGCCCAGGACCAGGACAGGACCAGAACCAGGACAGGACAGGACCAGGACAGGACCAGAACAGGACAGGACCAGGACAGGACCAGAACAGGACCAGAACAGGACCAGGCCCAGGACAGGACCAGAACAGGCCCAGGCCCAGGACCAGGACAGGACCATGACAGGACCATGACATGACCATGACAGGACCATGACATGACCAGGACAGGACCATGACAGGACCATGACATGACCAGGACAGGACCATGACAGGACCATGACCATGACAGGACCATGACAGGACCAGGACAGGCCCATGACAGGCCCATGACAGGCCCATGACAGGACCATGACAGGCCCATGACAGGACCATGACAGGCCCATGACAGGCCCATGACAGGACCATGACAGGCCCATGACAGGACCATGACAGGCCCAGGACAGGCCCATGACAGGCCCATGACAGGACCATGACAGGACCATGACAGGCCCAGGACAGGCCCATGACAGGCCCATGACAGGACCATGACAGGACCATGACAGGCCCAGGACAGGCCCATGACAGGCCCATGACAGGACCATGACAGGACCATGACAGGACCATGACAGGCCCAGGACAGGCCCATGACAGGCCCATGACAGGACCATGACAGGACCATGACAGGACCATGACAGGCCCAGGACAGGCCCATGACAGGACCATGACAGGACCAGGACCAGGACCAGGACAGGACCAGGACAGGCCCAGGACCAGGACAGGACCAGAACCAGGACAGGACAGGACAGGACCAGGACAGGACCAGAACAGGACAGGACCAGGACAGGACCAGAACAGGACCAGGCCCAGGACAGGACCAGAACAGGACCAGGCCCAGGACCAGGACAGGACCATGACAGGACCATGACATGACCAGGACAGGACCATGACAGGACCATGACATGACCAGGACAGGACCATGACATGACCAGGACAGGACCATGACAGGACCATGACCATGACAGGACCATGACAGGACCAGGACAGGCCCATGACAGGCCCATGACAGGCCCATGACAGGCCCATGACAGGACCATGACAGGCCCATGACAGGACCATGACAGGACCATGACAGGCCCAGGACAGGCCCATGACAGGCCCATGACAGGACCATGACAGGCCCATGACAGGACCATGACAGGACCATGACAGGCCCAGGACAGGCCCATGACAGGCCCATGACAGGACCATGACAGGACCATGACAGGCCCAGGACAGGCCCATGACAGGCCCATGACAGGACCATGACAGGACCATGACAGGACCATGACAGGCCCAGGACAGGCCCATGACAGGCCCATGACAGGACCATGACAGGACCATGACAGGCCCAGGACAGGCCCATGACAGGACCATGACAGGACCATGACAGGACCATGACAGGACCATGACAGGACCATGACAGGACCATGACAGGACCAGGACAGGACCTCTGTGAGTGTAAAGTGTGAGTGTCGGAGAACACAATAATAAACCCTGAAATGACCAGCGCTGATTGTCTTTTTGTTGTTTAGTCGATTAATCGGTCGATATCGTCTTAGTCGACCGACATTTGCATCGGTCGATTTGTCATTTCATTTAAACGAGAAGGATTTATACGGTGAGTGAGTTTGTCCAAGATCATGACTTTAATACCACTTTTTACATAAATACACCACTTTTATGTGTGAAATGTTATTTTGGCATGAACTGCACTTGTCGTCTTGTAATCGCAGCTTCGGGTCGGAAAATGTCGCGCTTTTGCCCCTTTCACTTTGCCCGTGCCACGCCCCCTTCAGGCCCGTGCCACGCCCCCTTCAGGCCCGTGCCACGCCCTCTTCAGATTCATGCCACACCCCCATCAGGGCCGTGCCACGCCCCCTTCAGGTTCATGCCACGCCCCCTTCAGGTTCATGCCACGCCCCCTTCAGGCCCGTGCCACGCCCCCTTCAGGCCCGTGCCACGCCCCCTTCAGGCCCGTGCCACGCCCTCTTCAGGCGGCGTCTTCAGCCAACAAAACAATCTTCTGTATCGACCCAGTAACGACCCAAATAGTCAAATTAAAGTTTTTTTAAAGTCAAATACGCCATTAAATCGTGCGTCTCATCAGCGACACACAACGTTTCATTAGATGCTAATTTAATTAACTTATAGCTGACAATTACTTCACTTCACGTGGTTTGTCAAGACTGAAAAGCACAAAACAAATAAAAGGAATAATTACAATAGTTTTATATCCCTCTGACCCAAAAAGTACCTAAAATGTCTCAGAAAATTTAGTTTTTTCTCAATTAATTGTTTAAACTTGAGTTAATCTGCACGTAATACGCATTTTAACACAAAACTCGCATCGAATCGAGGCTGGTGACGATTAGCTGCCCGGCTGCAAGCGACGCGATGCTAACCGACAGACGCTACAAGACGACGCCGGTTTAGGAGCTGAAAACTGTCAAGGCGAAGAACGGATAGACTTTAAAAACACAGAGGAGCGCTCACAGGTAAAAACACGACTCCAGGCTCAGTTTACGGCACTCGTTGGAAAGCTTGAGCTCGGTTTAGCGCGACGCGGGGAGCTCAGAACACTTTTGGCAGCTGGCGGCTACTACGAGTTAGCCGCGGGTAAAAGAGCGGGTTTGCTAGCACCTTTTTTTGAGTTGGTAAAAGGAGAAAACCGAACTGTGTAGGACCTCCAGCGGCAGAGGCCATGTCCACAGGAAGAACCTTTGTCGTACATAATGATAGTTTTACGACCAGCGAGCAGGTATTTGTGGAGAAAACAGTGACAAATCTGTAGGAAATGACAGGAAGTGACATCACACCAGCGACAGGAAGTGACATCACACCAGGGACACGCATTCCAGTCAAAGTTTATGCAGAATTTACACAAAAGAAACAACTTTTTGGACTCTTCTAAACATGAATTCAACAAAATAAAGTCATTTCCTAGTGTGATGTCATTAATTACAAACAGGAAGTGAAATCATGAACCTAAAAATGATATTCTGTGATAAAATGTACTCTTTATCGTTGTTATTCGTGGCTTTCTGTCGCGCCACGGCAACGGAGCAAGTTCCCAGTTTGAGAGTTCTGGTTCTGACGATGACGATAACACTTTATCGGACTGTGAAGGTAAAAGGGTTTATGCCGTTTTCACGTAACTGCACTTTTATGAATTAAGATGTGTTTCTGATCAAGTTTGAGCAGTTTCTGGTGTGGACATGACCTCAGACTTCGTCCGTAACTGATGCAAACGTTTGAGTCACTACATTTTACTTCTAGTCTAGTGGATCCATGCAGAGGTGACGCTTCTACCTAAACACAGAGTTACCCTGTCGGCCCGCGCTCTGAGGCAGGACGTTTCACCACGTGGATATAGGCAAAGGAGGGCACACACGAGCCGCGCCCACACGAGCCGCGCCCACATGAGCCACGCCCACATGAGCCGAGACGAGCCACGGTTCAGACAGAAAAACAACCCTGAAGCAACACTGTGTAACTTTATCATCCTCACGAACAGAGCAGTTCAACCAGCGCCATTAAGCACTTTATGGACTAAACCAGGACTAAACCAGGACTAAACCAGGGCTAAACCAGGTGTAAACCAGGGCTAAACCAGGTCCAAACCAGGGCTAAACCAGGTCCAAACCAGGGCTAAACCAGGTCCAAACCAGGACTAAACCAGGGCTAAACCAGGTGTAAACCAGGTCCAAACCAGGTCTAAATGCAGGTAATTAAAAGCATATTTGATAGTCTAGTTAGGACTATCACGAGTAAACACAATAATAATGTGATTAAGAATGGGTCAAACGCAGTGGATTCAGTGGATCCAGTGGATCCAGTGGGTTCAGTGGATCCAGTGGGTTCAGTAGGTCCAGTGGATCCAGTGGATCCAGTGGATCCTTATTACAAAGTGTTGCTTCTACAAAAACATTCAAAAGAACTGAACATAAAGAAGTCTCAGACAAACACTGAACTCAAAGCGCTGCAAAAAACTCTTCTACATGAGTGAAAATGACTCCAACAATTCAGATCCAGACGTGGGCGGGGCTCAGTTACATTTACTCGAGTAACGCTTTAATACAATTGTACTTCTTCTAAAAATACACTATTTTATTTAATAATTCATGTTTTATTCTTCTTTTTAAGATCTCACTTGATTGATTTCTCGGAATTTCTTTTACTTGAAGTGATGTTTTTCTCATTTTAGTGCATTTTTATCTACTTTACCCACTTCTGTTTGAACAAATGCTTTTATTTAACTCGATTCAAGATATTTCTGACTGGTTTACATTTGATTTCATCTCTAAATAATGAGATAATGGACATTAATTCTAAAAAGGATTGAACAGAAACAGCTGGACTTACTTAGTTCTTTAGATAATCGTGATAATGTTCGTTTCTGCTCCGTTTAGAGACAAACGTCGGCACATTTTAACTCGTTCAAAACCAGCAGGTGATTTTAGCTCATGTGGGCGTGGTCTCTTCTGCAGAAACGCTGGCGGCTGGGGGCGGAGTCTGTGAAAACGCCGGCGGCTCTAGGCGTCGGGCTCGGACTGGTCTGTGGTCAGGTTCCCGTTGGGTTCTCCCGGCGCTGCGCTGCCTTGCGTGTCCAGCTCCTGCGCGGCCACGCCCGGGTCGTCGGGGGCGTCGGCCGGGGCCGTGAGCGCGCTCTGAGGGACCTGTGTCTGCGGCAGCGTCGTGGGCAGCGCCGGCTCTTCGTCCAGGCGGCTGGAGATGGACCAGTAAAGGTGAGCGTCCAGGCGAGCGGCGGCTAACGCTAGCTCGTGCGCCGAGGCCGAGGGCGTGTCCACCTGCAGAGGCGCACGGGGCAGGTAAAGGGCCAGGAGTTTATATTTTAGACATCGTAATAATGATCTAAATGATGTGACATTTCACTAAAACGCAATTGTATGTCAGGTTTAACTAAACATTTTGCCCCTTTGTCCCCAGTTTGACCATTTTTGTTTATATTTGTACTTCCTGGTTGGACGTGAGCACAAATATGACACAGGTAGAGGTCATTCCACAGCTGTTACCATAGCAACCAGACTGTAAACAAGAGACAAACTCCACATAAATGACACAACAGTTCTGATCTGACACAATAAGACCATAAAACACCTTTATTTAGTCCAACCATGGTTTAAACTGTCTCTGTGTCGCACACTGATGACATCACAGAGGGATTCAGCTCCACTTCCCGTCATTTTAAACTCTTATTTTTCAAAATGTAAAACTCTGATACATATTGACCACGTCATATAGACGACGATGATGATAATTACAGTAGTACCTCAAACGTGTGGTGAAAGGCTCCGTAGTCCACGTCGAAGAAACCCTCAGCCAGACACATCATGGGACTGAAGCGATGGCCCCAGAGAACCTCCTCCGCCAAGTACGAGCTGCGAGCCTGACACGTCATGCCTGGAACAGAGACGAGTCAGAGCTGAAGCAGAGACGAGTCAGAACGAGTCAGAACTGAAGCAAAAATGAGAAAGAACGAGTCAGAACGAGTCATAACGGCTTCAGAACAAGTCAGAACGAGTCAGAATGAGTCAGAACGAGTCATAATGAGTCATAACGAGTCAGAACGAGACAGAACAAGTCAGAACGAGTCAGAATGAGTCATAACGAGTCAGAACGAGACAGAACAAGTCAGAACGAGTCAGAATGAGTCATAACGAGTCAGAACGAGACAGAACAAGTCAGAACGAGTCATAACGAGTCATAATGAGTCATAACGAGTCAGAACGAGACAGAACGAGTCAGAACGAGTCAGAATGAGTCATAACGAGTCAGAACGAGTCAGAATGAGTCAGAACGAGTCATAATGCGTCACAACGAGACAGAACGAGTCAAAACTAAAGCAGAGACGAGACAGAACGAGTCAGAACGAGTCAGAACGAGTCAGAACGAGTCAGAACGAGACAGAACTGAAACAAGACAGAACGAGTCATAACTGAAACGAGAAAGAACGAGTCAGAACGAGTCAGAACTGAAGCTGAAACGAATCAGAACGAGTCAGAACGAGTCATAACGGCTTCAGAACAAGTCAGAACGAGTCAGAATGAGTCAGAACGAGTCATAATGAGTCATAACGAGTCAGAACGAGACAGAACAAGTCAGAACGAGTCAGAATGAGTCAGAACGAGTCATAATGAGTCATAACGAGTCAGAACGAGACAGAACAAGTCAGAACGAGTCAGAATGAGTCATAACGAGTCAGAACGAGACAGAACAAGTCAGAACGAGTCAGAATGAGTCATAACGAGTCAGAACGAGACAGAACAAGTCAGAACGAGTCATAACGAGTCATAATGAGTCATAACGAGTCAGAACGAGACAGAACGAGTCAGAACGAGTCAGAATGAGTCATAACGAGTCAGAACGAGTCAGAATGAGTCAGAACGAGTCATAATGCGTCACAACGAGACAGAACGAGTCAAAACTAAAGCAGAGACGAGACAGAACGAGTCAGAACGAGTCAGAACGAGACAGAACTGAAACAAGACAGAACGAGTCATAACTGAAACGAGAAAGAACGAGTCAGAACGAGTCAGAACTGAAGCTGAAACGAGTCAGAACGAGTCAGAACGAGACAGAACTGAAACAAGACAGAACGAGTCATAACTGAAACGAGAAAGAACGAGTCAGAACGAGTCAGAACTGAAGCTGAAACGAGTCAGAACTGAAACAGACGTATGAATTGACTCGCCCAGTGTTTGTAAACAGAACAAACTAATGGCTGAAACAGTTCTATAAATTAGCTCCAGTGCCTTTCCACTGAGATAGTTAGCGTTAGCCTCAGAGATAGCGTTGGAATCAGAGTTAGCGTTAGCCTTCAGAGTTAGGGTAAGCATCAGAGTTAGCGTTAGCCTTCAGAGTTAGGGTAAGCATCAGAGTTAGCGTTAGCCTTAGTTAGGGTAAGCGTCAGAGTTAGCGTTAGCCTTCAGAGTTAGGGTAAGCATCAGAGTTAGCGTTAGCCTCAGAGTTAGCATTAGCTTCAGAGTTAGCATTAGCTAACATCACAAACCAGGGCGGTTTTGGCGCGACTGAAACACTAGAGACTTATTAGAAAGTATGAACACAGAATCGCCGCAGAAAGAAGCAAACGTGCTACGACCGCGTAATAAATATCATTTAAATCCACCACAAACGGAGGTGAAGTTAGTTGTTGATATTTAAGCCTGTGCTGAATATTACATGACAAAAGCTGATTAAAGCTAAATAATCATTATTCTCTTCAGACCTGTCACTGCCATGTCCTCGGCCAATCAGAGACTTTTATTGCCAAAACACACTTCTTTATGACATAAAAATAAAGTATAATAATAAATGATATAATTTAACTATCATTATTATTATTATTATTATTATTATTATTATTATAAAACTGGCTGATGTTTAATATGGATTTTTCTGTTCAGCTTGAATAAAAGATTCTGATCTGAGACAAGTGTTCCACCAGGTCAGGGTCAGATCTGTGGAGAGGAGACACACTAAAAGTAACAATACGTGTTTTTGTGAGAAATAAACATTAAAATGTAAGTTTATGAAGCAAAAACAAAAGTATTTCATGTATAAATGCTGCAGTGGTGAGGCCAGTTTATTCCCTTGTCCTGTTCTGTCTCTCAGACTAAAGTGATCCACTGAAGGCAGAAGCCGCAGTTTAACATTGCCACAGATAAGAATGGATTCAAATGTCCCGGGCCTTTGTAAGACACGCCCGCCCTGCAAGACACGCCCGCCCTCCAAGACACGCCCGCCCGACGTTTAAATCAAAGACAAAGAAGAACGTGGAGACAGTGAAGAGACGCAACGTGTCCAGGACGCGAGGTCAGGAGTTTGTCTCTGGCACAAAACG